>NC_068361.1:102197609-102495109 GCF_020536995.1 Dreissena polymorpha | reverse complement strand
TTTGTCACACGCTGGGTTGGTCCCTCTTTAATTTAAAATAATTTCTTTTGCAACGGATTAACTCTATATTTGTTCAAAGTCGTATTTAAGTCTATTCGATGGGTTTTAATTTTACGAATGACAAGGAAAATATATTATGTTTAAACTCGGGATACTCAAACGTCCGAAATGTGCAACACAAAGGTTGATCACTCACAATGTAAGAGCTTTAAGACAATATGTCTTGCATTTCGCGCCCTCATTATATGAATATCCTTGCAACCAAACGAAGTCAATATTGAATACACGTATACTATTTCACCTCCTAGAAAAATGACCTAATCCGATTGGCTTAGAGCGGTCACGTGCCCATGGTGTATTTTCCATACACCCTAAAGAATTTCCATACACCCCGCATTCTATACATAGATGGTGACGTCACTACGTTATTGTCACCTCTATACTAAGACGCATCACAGTCCCCTGGTTTGAGGAATTATGCTTCCGCCAAAGTAGTTCCTGGTAGGAATGAAAATATTAATAATGAATGAAAAAACGTTTTTTATTATGTGTTTAAAACGGAATGTTGTTTAAAGAAATGTTATCTAATTATGTTTAAATGTGATTTTGAATCTCTATTAAGACTGATGGCGATTACCAAAAGCACGATTACCTGACCTACTTTCGCTTTCACTTTTCACTCGTATAAGAGGTGCTTCCCACAATTCCTTTCGCAATAGTACACAGGTCAGTAAGACCGGTGTGTACACAATGTACACCCCGAGTTATCGAGTAGCTTCGCTCTCGTATGGTATGAAATTACTGAGGGTGTATATCCCATTTAAGTGGTACTTATAGGCTTTCGTAACTTACACAATTATTTACTAACAGTAACTAATAATAACCCAATAATGAAAGAAATAAATACATAACACTGTTGAACTAAATATTGTCAATTGTAATAATTTAATAATTTAAATTGAAAATTGTCCATTATTCTCAATATTTTCCTCCCACTTGAATGTGTAATGGATATCACAAATTAACAATTTCACATAAAGATTGAGATCTCGCAACGAATACTCGCAATCTCGCATCGAGGTGGGAAATTCCAAAATCACGATCTGAGACTGCGAGAATATGATGCGAGATCGCGAAAGTACTATGAAGGTTTCTGACAGTAAGGAATATATTAAAAGAGGTGTAAGCACAGGGGGCTCAAATCTTACACAGGTTCAAATCTTAATTCAAAAAGTACTATGTGAAAATATGTCGTGCCTTTATGCTGCAAAATGTTGCCTATACAAGACTAGGTCGTAGTTATAGAACGTGGCCAGTGATTTTATGCAATGACCAGCACCCAAAACATATGTGTGAAGTTTTGTTTGAATCCATGTAGAAGAGACATTGATATCGAGAAGTTGCATGATAACATTAACACAATTTCTGCGTATAAAAAGGAACATAATTCTGCTTGATTACAGGTCAGAGTTATGCATCTTGGTCACTGACAATTGTTCAGTCAAATCACAGACTGGCCCCGAACACATGTGTTAAGTTTCAATTGATTACCTGTAGTATAAACAGTGATATTGAGAAGTTGCAATAGAAAGAAGGATAAGTAATTCAGGCCCGTACCCTGGCTATGGGCCCTGGGGCCCGGAACCTATCCCCCCCCCACTACCAGCTGGCTGTCGAGTTAGGAATTTTAAAAATAATTGGCCTACTGATTTTTTGCTCAGAAAGGGCCTACAGTATACTTTTCCTCAATTAAAAAGATCAGTTTTATTGTCCCTGATAAACAAAGGGATTGGCGCTAATTTACTGCTAGTGGTGATAAGCCCATAGGCAAGTTTTTGTTATCGCCGTGTATGACGTACCCTTTGGGTCAAAAGTACAGATACGCCAACAGCTTAAAATAGATATCACAGCGGTGACAAAATTGTTACCGCGGTGACATTTTTGTCACTGCGGTAATAAATTTATCACTGCGGTGATATATTTGTAACTGTTGTGATACTTTGTTTGACCCAAACAGTTTGATAAGAGCTAAATCGAACTAACCAATGAAACAACGTCTTGCAAAACGGCAAATCGGCGAATATTTACTGCGAAGTTTTCAAGATGTCTGCCTCCATGGATACTGTAAACAACTTTTCAGATCATGAGTTTGGTAATTTTAATCTTCGGACACAAGGATGACGACAATTATGGTATACTTACATAATCATTTATCGATTAACATTCCTACATAAAGTTTATAAGAAAGTGTGTCGAACTTACGCTATGATATTGTTTTTTATGTATCACGATATCGACAAATGAAGTCTTTATTGTAAATAATCTTGTTTATACTGCTTAAATTATATTCTAGATTAAGTACTAGATCTGCGTTTACCCTTTGTTATGGTCATGATAATAATTGATGCCCGCGATACAATTAATTTTGGAAACAATAGTGACAACCAGGTGATTTAACATACATGTACCATTGTCAAAATTAAGTTAAATCATGTTGACATTGGTGGGGTATCATGTACATGTAAATGCATTGGGCCCAAATTGCAGAAAACAAATTCAAGCAAACAACTGTACAGTTTAAATTGAAAAAAAAAATGTGTAGATGAAAGACTGTCAGTCAGCCTGACAACAATTTTTTTTTTTAAACCTATTTATTTAAGCTCAATTGCATAGAAAGCCTAAAAGTAAGGAATATTTGAAACACTCTCGAGTCTGTTTCCTGGGTTTCAATGAACGCTCCAACAGAGGGGTTCCAACCCTTGACCTCATAATCGCTAGGTGGACACCATATCCACTACGTCACGGCGACAAGAACATTTGATACCACTACCAGTTTTTATATCCAGGGCCCTCAATCCATTTTAGGTGAAGCGGGTCGCTACCCTCATGAGGGAATTTTTGCGGCCGGCGTTTCCATTTTTGGGGGATTTTTTTACTACTCTCTAATTATTACATTTGTACATGTTTGCACTATATTCATTTCTTTTCTCATAATTAAGTATGTTTAACAAGATTAAATTGAAATAGAATTGAGATATAATAATCATGATACACATCTTTAAAATATATAAAAAAAATTAATCAGGGGGAATTTTTCCCCCCAAAAGGGGAAAAAAATATACTTTTCAGGTGGGGAACTGCGGCCGAAATTCAGCCGCAGATTTGATAGATTGAGGGCCCTGAATAATCATTTATTCAAATTATGCCTTTATTTATAACGGGGTATAACAAGGATCCATCTTCAACAACACTATTCAACTGTAAAATACATTGCATCAAAACTGTTTCCTGTTACTGTAGATTTTGACAATTGAGATGCGTTTGTTTAGTCGGAGTCAAAATTCTGTCAGACTGTTTTAAATTTTGCAAACAATGTTGCAGGATACAAAAATGCATTTTTTTTATGTTCCTTACAAACTAAAAGAGTCTCTTGTTGACAATTTACCTTTAAGGATTACATGTATAGTCACTAAGTGTTTGTGTTCATAGCACTTTATCATAAATGGTAATAATTATCTTGAAAATATTTGGACTACATGAATTCTTTTCTTATTGTGACAATAGTGGTTAAAAACTGCATTGTAATGTTGATTGCACTAGTGCGTATACAATTTACCTTTTAGAATTACATGTGTAGTAACTAAGTGTTTGTTTTCATAGCTCATTATTGAAAACGGTACTCATTATCTTGATAATATTTGGACTAAATTAATTGTGACAATAGTGGTTAAAAACTGCACAATAATGTTAATTTTACTAGTGCGTACAAAATTTGTTTGTTTCCACTAATATTGCAAAACAAATATTTCAATATGATTTAGAGTAGGTAGGTTGGCATTTCCTTTTTTAAATGATTTTTATTTTATACACAAGCTATTCCTACTGAAACAAAGATATCCAGAGACAAAAATCTCCCAATTGCCTATAATATATTTTATAACATTCTTTCCATATACTAAGAAGTTGGCCAAATTATGTTTTTGAGATATGATAAAATGTAAAAAAGAAATAAAAAAACCAAGTACTTTTTATTTCAAACGGCAATAAAATGCTTAGGGTCTGCTCCGCACACAAAAAGGGTCCGTCGGCTTTTGAAAACAAGTTTTTTTCTCGGCCTAGTTGTTCCTGTTGTGGATTACCCAGTTGCTGCCTGTTTCGAGTTTTATTTGTTATCCCAAAGCCCTGCTTTAAATCTGTGTGGGACTATGTTTTAGCTTTGCAACTTGAAACTTGCTAATTTGATTAAACACCTATTTATATAATTATACTCAATGGCGTTGTACAAAACACATTTATGTACATTCAATTGATAAAATATAAGAGTGATTGATACTATTATGCAGCATTACTTAAAGGATTAATAATCTAAAATTGTGTGATATATATAAAAATGCCGTACGAAACTTAAGCAATTAAACTATACCGGCTACAATATTAAAACACAGTAAAAATAAAATAGTATGTAATAAATTGATATAACTAGGTTTAAGACAATAATTATAATGATATTATGAGCAAATTTTTGGCAACATAAAGACACTGTATTTAATTAACTTTAAATAAACATTAACATAAACATTAGCTTTAATTAATAGTAAAACAGTATAGCTTTAATCAGGACATTCCAATTTCTATTAGGCAGTTTATGTCTGTATTTTTTCAGAGATATAAGACATGGTGTTCAAATTGAGTATGCATGTTAACTATAACCAGGGGAAGCATATTTCCCAATGGCTATTTGCAAAAAAATTAACAATTTCTACTTTCCAAGATTGAGTTTATTGCGCTTACTCTAAAATATCTTATTAGTTTAAGTTATATTATCTTTTTTTGTATTTATCCATTCAGTCATTTTATCTCAATAAGAATGCCACATTTTAAACAACTCTCTTTTATACATTGTTCTGGTGGACTGTATTACTGACACACAAAATAGTGTAAAATGTTGTAAATTGTCATAAAACATTTCAACAAACAATTGTAAAACAGTTGTAAACAATCATGTTCAACTAAATTTGTTTTTATACATTAATTTAAACATTTGTAATGGTATAATAGAGAGTCCTTAACAATTGTCAAATTATATTTTCAGAGTCCATCAATGGTTGTGAAATCAAGGATATTCTATTGGAAGGAAAGACATGAATGCATTCAAGTTTCCTGTGAGCAATATGATTTCCTGACTTTGCCTTACAGTATAAAACAAGAGAGTTAAACACTTGAAACTTGAAAAGATGTGGTCCTAGAACCTGAAATGGCAACTCCAGCTCTCTACAAAAGCATCATCTGGAATCCAACTATGTACAATCAAAAAATTAATGTGTGTCTTAATTTTGTCTTTTTAGAGCCCTGACGGGTCTTAAGATATCAGATGTTTTAAAATTCATTGTGTTTGTGCTGCAAGTTTTATGAACTGGTTATAAAGCTTATGTATGAAGAACCGTTTACTGCCTGGTTAGCTGCAGTAGAGCACTCATAGGAATTGGGAGATCTGTGGAATCCCTTTGTGGCTTGCAAATTTCAACCTGTTTTCAAAAATTGCTTAGTTGGTCAGTGTGTTTATATTTCAATTTTCAGGTCTGGTAAAGAAAGTTATTTAAAGGCAATGTGCAAGGTTTTCCTTAATAATAGCATGTACACAGGAAAAAAAAGCTTAATATTAGATATTTTGTTATAATCAGTTTGTGGTCCGTCCATAGCTAAACATGAACATAGATATTTTTTACTTTTATTAGTACTATATACATATTATAAATAAAAGGTTGTATCTTGCATCTTCTAATCCTTAAAGTGGCATGGTGGCCTAGTGTGTGTGTTGTTTATCTATGAAATTTATACATGTATACTAATATCTAGGCTACATTATGATGTACTACTCAAAGAACAGTATGTTTAAAATGCAGGTTTATACTAATTTAAATACAGGTACAAATTAATCCTGTGTTGTATATAGCAGAATGTCCCTTATTTTCACTGTTATCTTTTAAAACTGTTCAGGTACACTTCACCTGCATAAAACTAGTTCAGATATATATGTCCCATAGAGCAAAACAATTGTCACTAAATCATTGTATAATCGTTATTGGCAGTTCACTTCTGTAGTTTCTGAAATGAAAAATTGTTGTTACCTACCTTCACTCTTAATTCAGTTTTAGTAGAATGCTTAATTTCATTTTTTTTTCTTTATTAGTTGTAAGTAGTGGGCTCTGTGTTCTGATTAGTTCCTTAATTGAACACATGTTTAAACGTCGGTTGTTAAATTGTATAACATGTTAATGCAGAATTGTACCATAACATGAAATTGTATTTTTTGCTTTGTACATTGTTTGAAATGTTACCATCTTGTTTCTAATAAATGTTTTTTATAATTCACCATCTAGTCCTATTTGCAAAAAAGTGAACCATTTAAATATTGTATTTAAAGTATACACCCGTTAGCCTTACTTAAGTCGTGAACATTTCGTAGGCATTTGTTATCCCCAGTAATAGGCGGAGGGATATTGTTTTGCCGCTGTTTGTCCGTCCTTCCGTCCGTCCGGCACTTTTGTGTCCAGAGCCATATCTTGTTAGTGCTTTAGCGGATTTCATTGAAACTTGGTATGAGTATATTATATGGATAAGAGGATGATGTACACTTTGTATCTTGAAAAAAATGCTTTTTAATATAATCTTAGAGCTTTATCTTCACTAACACATGAGCCAGAGCCATGAAACTTGCCATAGTTGTTCTCAATCATCTAGGGGTGCTTCACATTCAACATCCATAATTCTAGGGGCTAAGGTCATGGCCCTTTGTATCTTGAAAAAAATGCTTTTTGATAGAAGCTTATAGCTTTATCTTCATTAACACATGAGCCAGAGCCATGCAACTTTCTATAGTTATTCCAATCATCTGGGGTTGTTTCACATTCAACACCCATAATCCTAGGGGCTAAGGTCAAGGTCACACATTGAGGTCAAAGGTCACAAATTTGAGGAATTATTCATTAATTGGTAATTCCTTTACTATGCATCAAGGAATTCTGTTATAACTGTCACAATTGTTCTCAATTATCTAGCTGAGTTTCAAATATAAGATCCAGGTTGCTAGGGTCATGGTCAAAGTCACACACAAAGGTCAAAATCACACATTTTGATCATATATATATATATATATATATATATATTAAAACTCAGACCCCACATAGATTGCAACCGTCAATATTTTCTACACCAAAGTACCATTAAAAGACCAGTATTGTTAGTGAGTATGCACATTAAGATCTTATGCTGAATGTTCAGATGGAGTATGAATGCTATTCCAACCACTATTTCACTTTTAAAATATGTAACCACCAATTGCGAGTCCGCATGCAAAGATGTATTGTATTTATTAAATTTAGAATTTCTAAATTCTGGATATTATTTAGAGTAGCAGCAATCTCAACATTTCTTACACAAATTTTATTCTGTTAATAAGACGTGTATAGTTAGTGCAGGTTATAATCTGTTTTTAAAACTATTATATCTAAACATGTAATATACTTTTCTATTATTGCATAAAAATAGTCATGTATTAGTTTTAATACATTTTAAAAGTACATAGGTGAGACTGTATCAATTTACTGATGTTTTTATCAGTGTAAATAATGAATAACATGTATGTACATTAAGGTCCCTTATAAGTCTTTTGTTGAACGGTCATATAGAATGCAATGTATCTATTTTATGAATGTTGAAAGACATTTGTACAATACATTGTATATAGACTGGGACTATAACAATGAACTAAAATTGCTTGCTAAAACATTTGAATGAAGTTGAAGAAAGGTAACTCTTTAGGGCTTAAAAATGGTTGGCAATATGGTTCGAGTTACTTCCCTTCAAGCTTACGTATGGCTAGCAATTTTACTTAATACATTATGAAAACTGATTTTAAGTTGATATTACATTGGAGATTTATATTATCACCACGATTAATCTTAATCAAGGAATGACCATGGTAATTGGAAGATCTTTTAAGATGTGTAATTGTTTGCGCAATAATGCATTTTGTAATGACGGGCACTATATTGGAAGTGTATGGCATTCTTGATAGGGTCGGTGGTGGTAATGTAGTTTTTACCATGTATAGTCATGATAGTCATGTAACGTACATTGATAAGCGTTGAATAAGTCTCTTATAATTCCTTTCATGAATGGCCAATGTTGTATCTATAGCTTTATGTTTTATATATGCATTGTGAAAATTGTAAATATTGGATGAGACTATAATAAACTATAAAACGTGCACCTTGACGCTCATGTACATTTCATTCATAAATATTTTACCTTTACGTGTACTACGATTTGCTTGTGCCTGCGAAAAATTTTCCGGGAACAACGTTTTATGCCCCCGAAGGGAGGCATATAGTGATCGCACTGTCCGTCTGTCCGTCCGTCACACTTAGCGTTTAGGTTTCGAAAAATATTTATGCCCCCCTTCGAAGAAGTGGGGGTATATTGCTTTGCTCATGTCGGTCGGTCGGTCGGTCGGTCCGTCCACCAGGTGGTTGTCGGATGATAACTCGAGAACGCATACGCCTAGGATCATGAAACTTCATAGGTAGATTGATCATGACTCGCAGATGACCCCTATTGATTTTGAGGTCACTAGGTCAAAGGTCAAGGTCACGGTGACCTGAAATAGTAAAATGGTTTTCGGATGATAACTCAAGAACGCATACGCTTAGGATCATGAAACTTCATGGGTAGATTGATCATGACTCGCAGATGACCCCTATTGAATTTGAGGTCACTAGGTCAAAGCTCAAGGTCACGGTGATTCGAAATAGTAAAATGGTTTCCGGATGGTAACTCAAGAACGCATTCGCCTAGGATCATGAAACTTCATGTGTAGATTGATCATGACTCGCAGATGACCCCTATTGATTTTCAGGTCACTAGGTTAAAGGTCAAGGTCACGATTGATCATGACTTGCAGATGACCCCTATTGATTTTCAGGTCACTTTGTCAAAGGTCAACGTCCGCCCCCACCCCCCCTCACCCCATCACATTTTTTTTAAACATCTTATTAAATTAATTACTTCATCCCGAATTATACCCCCTCTCACCCTTATCCTCCAACGCCCCAACCCCCCCCCCCCCAAATTTTTTTTTGTTTTTTTGTTTTATCAAGAGGGCATAATTGGTATTGCTGTTTGGAATAAATAACAATAACATGTAGCAATATGCATCACACCACTTTGTTTTCTCAATCACATTGCAGTGTAAAAAGATGAAGCATTCCAAAAAAAAAAGAACATTTTTCCAAACTTAATTTTTTTTTCTTTCATATTCTTGTTCTTTTGTGTCTTTCTTATCCAAATTTTGTTTCTCCTAATTTTTTCGTATGTTCAATTATTTTACTATCCAAAATGTCCAACAATCGTACCAAAGTCAAAATCTGTTTAAGACTACTTATAAAACAATGCAAATAAATATGTGGGACTCTGTTCATAAATATTTGTACATAAAGGAAGTGGAATGCATCTAATTAAATACAGCTATTGTGTTTATGCCAATATACATGTAATTTTCTAATGCACTGGAGAGCCTGTTGTTTGATCTTTAGATGAGCCAAGTGTACCAACTGTGTTTTGTTGTATCAAATGAACAGTTCAATGAAACTGTTTCCATGGCAACTTTGATTTCAGTACAATGTACTGCTTTACCAGTCAATATTTAGTGCAGTTTATAACATCCATCCATAAAGGTGACATAACATTGATAAATTGCTTGCATCTTTTCACAATAGGGTGTCATTATTTTGATATGTGTACATACAGTCCTACTCAGTTACTCCCAGGACGGCTAGATTTTAGCCATCGGCTTATCAGCAGAACTAATTAGTGTTAACTGTTCTGTGGTCAACTGCCAGTAAGTTATTAATAACATAACTCTGTAATATCATAATCTATATATGTCATGTTTATATTCAAAATGAAGCATTTTCTTAGAGGAACATGAGGGTGCTAATTGTTGTTTTGTATTTGTTTTACTCTTTTTTATGCCCCCCTTCGAAGAAGAGGGGGTATATTGCTTTTCTCATGTCGGTCTGTCGGTCGGTCTGTCGCTCTGTCCGTCCACCAGGTGGTTGTCAGACGATAACTCAAGAACGCTTGTGCCTAGGATCATGAAACTTCATAGGTACATTGATCATGACTAGCAGATGACCCCTATTGATTTTGAGGTCACTAGGTCAAAGGTCAAGGTCACGGTGACTCGAAATAGTAAAATGTTTTTTTGAATGATAATTTTAGAATGCATACGCGGCCAACAGGGCACACTCTGAACAATATTACTGCAGCAACTGGTCTGTAATCCTAAATCTATAATTATCAGTCCAATGAAACATCATCCTTTTAGTAAAATACAGTGGATCAGTAAAAATATTATCAGAATATGAGAAATTTGTGTATATTTTGTATATTAAATATTGTGTTAATGTTTAATTTTGTTGATTAATATAAATATAAGCAGGACAGGGGAGGTAATACACTACAGGGGAAACAAATGCAATAAGTTTAAATTTATTGTTACAGATTTGCCTCCCTTGTAATATATTTAAATTTTACCAAATGTAAGGCTAACTGCATTTTTGTAATGCATACTTCTACTACTACTACTACTACTACTACTACTACTGCTACTACTACTCTACTGCTACTACTACTACTACTACTACTACGGCTAGGACTACTACTACGACGACTACTACTACTACGCTACTACTACTACGACGACTACTACGGACGACGACTACGACGACGACGACGAAGACTACGACTACGACGACGACGACTACGACGGCGCGGCGACGACGACGACGACTACTACGACGACGACGACGACGACGACGACGACGACGACGACGACGAAGACGACGACGACGACGAGACGACGACGACGACGAACGACGACGACGACGACGACGACGACGACGACGACGAGGGCGGGGGCGACACACCACACGACGACGACGAGACGGCGACTACGACGCGAGGAGACGACGACAGACGACGACGAGACGACGACGACGACGACGAGGACGACGACGACGAAGGACGACGCACAAGACGAAGACGAGACGACTGACGTCTTTACGACTACTATACTATACAAACACTACTACTTCATACTACTCTACTTACTAATACTTCTACTACTACTAATACTAATACTACTACTACTACTACTACTTCTACTACTACTTACTACTACACTACTACTACTACTACTACTACTACACTACTACTACTACTACTACTACTACTACTACTACTACTATTTCCCACCACCACCACCACCACCACCACCACCACCATTCACAGTGACAAAAAACTTAATTCAGTGACAAAAAACGTATTCACATAATGGGCTGCTACTACAACTTATAGCCCATATTGGCGCATGCATGTTTTACAATCAGCCCTTGTCATTTTAACTTTTAATTGGCTTAAGATGTAACATTCATATTTGGTATGCATGTGTGTACGGACAATGCCTTTCCATACGCACACACATTTTGACCCCTTGAACTTAATGTCCGCGTTTAGGTTTTGAAAACTGCGTTTAGGTTTCGAAAAATGCTCATAATTTCTATCAAAGCGTTTATCGTGGGCATATGTCTTCCTAGAATATTTAAACAACAAGGCATGTGTTTTGAGAAATTAATAAATAATTTTATTGTAATGGATAAATTTATTTAGAAATTAAAATACCGTCCAAGCCGTCGATATGCCCCGTTTACAATGCGATATATTTATCACCATTGTTGTACACTTCAAGGGACGATTAAAATCATCACAGAAAAAATACTAGCAACGTTATTGAGGTATAAAAAATATTTTTTTAGTCAAATATTTCGGAGGCCTTAGATAATTTACAATTATTAATAGCGCTAAGCTATGGCAAGCGGTTCGACGTATAATCCCAAGATTAGGTTCTCGCTTGAAGATTGCATATGGCTTCCAGAACTCAAGTGTTTATTCGATATCATAGGTTTTCACCAGAACACAAGTAATAATAAAAACGAACGAAGGTTTCGACATACGTTAAATACACGGGTCCGGCTATGTGCTTATGCCTACTTTCGAGAATCATCGTGAAATTATGGACGTACTTAACGAACAAACATGCCTAAGCTTATTGAATTAGAGAAAAAACAATCAAAACGGAAAAATTAAATGTTCATGCATATGGCAATGTAAAATCACGTCCGTACACTTAACATCATTAACTTAGGAAAGGAAACAACGAAATACAAAGTTTGGTATGATATACATGTGTCATTAAAGATCAGGGTGTAATTAAAGAGCATGTCAAGTTTTGAATATATATATGCTGAAACGTTATGTTATAATACACAAATGTTTTACTGTAACATAACTTTTTTTACGATAAGTGGTACAGAAACTACACTCCGAATATCTTTATAAATATATTTCTTGTTTTTGTTAATGACTAACCATAATTCTTGTACAGTAATTTACCATCAATAACAAAAGAAACTCTATGGATATATTTTAATATACTAGTATGCTACTAATATATGTATGCAGAGCTCCAGATCAGACGCTTAAAGTCGTACAAAATGAAAAAAAGGTTTAGTAAAAAACTTACATTATGTGCGTACGGTAACACATTGAAAAAATAAAATAAGAATTCAAAATTTGCGATCATGCGTAAAACTCAGTATCAATGCATATATTGTAAACATTTGATCAATGAGTTCTCACTCGTCTAGGCCCACATTAAAATTATGAAATCAACAGCACTTTGACGTTATTATGAATTACAGACCATCTTTAAAACAGTAAAAGCCAAACGTTTTCCATTATCTGGTCCTTTTTTCGCAAATAGTCTGCTGTAACCCGGAAATTGTCATGAGCTCTTCTTAGACTATACACCTAAATGCTGATGTGCCAAAAATTATACTTACCGGTAAAAACGAATTAATAATACACTGTAAGGCTGGATTTTTTACTAGAGTGTAAACCAAGATTTTGCTTAAGAAGTTATCTGGAACTCTGTATGTATGTTGAGAGGAATGCCATTACTTAATTTCAAATTTACTAGAGTACACTTATATTGCACCACATAAAAGGCTATAAAACTATAAAATTGAAATGCACATATAAACTTAAATATAGATGGGTAGGTATTTCGTGTCAATCTCTTTCACATATGAAAGAGCAGTCGGTCATTTGGAAGTCATGCTATGCTGCTTAAAGTACATATAGATGCATGACTTAATTTAGATTAAGGAAACTAAAACACTAGGTATTTGCCAAGATTCATAAGAGTCAAATATATACGAGAAGTAAGAGTGTAATCGTGCGCAGCGAGACTTGACATATAAAATTGAACCTCTTATTTCTTTCTTTTGAATAGTTTCATGTCTCCGAACTAATATGCAATACGCCCGGTGTTTTTTATATGCGGATTAATACTCCGTTTTAGAGCCATAATTAATGAACGCATCAATATTTTCAAAAATAAACACCGGATTAATGTTCACCGACATTTTTCATACAGTTTTGATATAAACATTATAGAGCTGAACAAAAAAAATACATTAAGCCCTGTTTTCCCGGCACACGCGCTGGACATATACCTAAAAAATAACGCTATCCCATTCGAGTACTTGTGCACTTAATTGATTGTAAACAATGACGGTTGAAATCCGTGCGTGGGAATTTTTCTAGTAACCAAGAGCGACGTCAACGTTCATGAAGCGTTTCATTCATAAATTTGTGCGTCGGATGTCAAAACCAGCTCCACCAACACATCGGCTCCGTTATGTCCTGAATAAAATACATGTATATTTTCTTGAGTACCAACTGCAACTTACAAATATAAAAAACATTCACGGCAGTATTTTTTTGTGCAGGCCTACTGGTCTTAATGGCAATTATAAACGCATGTAGTTTAAGGTTCATGTAGAGGCTTCAGTTTGAAAAATGTGGAACCCCTAGCATTAAACTCAAATTTGACTAAACGAAGAGTGCCACATTGAAAATGTTTACATATTTGCTTAAAAGGGTGGTTTTCCTTCAAACTGCTACCAATTTTGTGCAGCAAAATCGTATACCATCGACAAAATCAATCAAAATACAGCGCGATTTTAACGCAAAAATAGACATTATTTTCAAAAATCTGAATGAAGTTTATTCAACGTTTTTCGGCGGAAAATTATATAACTAGTTAATAATATCGACATAGATGAGGGCAAGTTACGCTTAAATAATGAATTTTAATGGAGATTATTAAACAAAGGGAACTAACTCAGCTTTTTCAGTAAAGTAGTCAAAATGGATCGTATGTTTTCTCTTTTTTCATTTATTTAACATACGGAAAATAAACGTGCGCCAACTTCTGTCACAATTTTGTCACTTGCATTCTGCGTAGTTACATTATGTTTACTGTCTGTTGCTAACTGCCGTTGTTAATGACGCTTAGTGGCATATCCGATTATGACTGGTTACAGGAATAATGAACACACAAACATTGGAAAGTCACCAAGCATGTTGCAACAATCATCAAGTATAACCGAAAAGACAACAAGCATGTTCGAATTTTCATGAAGCATATTAGAATTAACATCAGGAATAATGTATATATTCACCATCAATGATGTAATGTTGCCACAATCATAAAGTATAAACGAATAGACAACCGGCATGTTTGGAATTGTCATGAAGCATATTAGAATTAACATCATTCACCACGAATGATTTTTACCGAAATACCGTTCCATATATACCCATGAAAAGGAATATAACACAATTTCCTAATGAGTCATGATGTATTAAACTATCTTGGGAAATTATTCCGCTTGAAATGTCTGGCTATTGATGAGCAGTTCGGAGTAATGTTGCACATCTTCAACTTCGCGTGGCACTTCAGCCAGCGTCAACACCAGGGCACATGTGTTAACCCGAAGCGTGTCCCCAAATTCCACATCAATAACTTTATGGAAGCCCACTGCCGGCATTGTCGCTGATCCCGTCAGCCACATCAGCACGTCATTTGGCTGTAGCTTAACCCCGTTGACAGATGCAGTTGATCCTGAAATATAAATAAAATTGCGTTTTGTACAATAATTGTTTCCCAGTTGTGCGTGTGTACGTGCGTAAACGAGCGGTTACTTCGTTTTGGAATTAGCTATAATTATATATCAACAACATAGCATAAAACATATAGAATGTCGGCAATATGATTCTTAAACTTGGACGAATTCATTTAATCTATCATAAATGTTTCACACCAAAAGTCCATTATGCTTTATTTAAATCCCTTCATTGTAATGCTGTAGGTAAAATTGACTTCTTTCTACCACATAACAGTTAAAAATTGTTTATTTTGGTGGCCGTTTCTAATTTTGGCGGACATTTTTGGTCTGTAAACAGTATTAGATTGTGTCATTCAATTTAACATAGATATGTAGCAAGTTTAAGCTTTATGTAATAAACATAAGTCCGGCAACGATTATACAAATCCCGACAAATCAATAAGACTGGCTATACTAAATTGTAATGCTGTGCCTCGTATTGTCATACAGTTTAGCAGTATTGCAAAATTGTATAGAAATGACTTAAGCACGTACAGGGCAGAATCCCCTGGTATTTTGCATGTAAAACATTGACACATTAACATACTTAAATAATTATCTAAATTAATATGGGTGCTCTATTGCATTTCAAGGCCTGAAATGAATGAAATTATGTGCTATTGCAATGATAACCAATTATTTCAAGCACTCGCGCTTATAATGATACTGTTAGTTGCAACAATATATCTTTTAGTTGCCACAATATATATATATATATATATATATATATATATATATATATATATATATATATATATATATATATATATATATATATATATATATATATATATATATATATTGCAATACGATTTCTATGCAGAGAAATATATAACAAAACGTTTTGCGCGACAAACCCCCTTGTTAAGATTTTTCGTTGTAAGTTAATATTTGGACACACTGTGTCAGTCATCCCATGTGTTCATAATGTTACTTAATACGTATGATCTACGCTGTAAACGTTTATTATCTACCTTTGGTAGCTCGGAGGAACGTCAGAAAACCTTGAGCTGTCTGCTGATCAGTTTCTGCATGATTCCCAGTCCGATATCGGAAATGCAAAAGCAAGCGAACTGCTTCTACAGTCACCGGTTTTGTTCGGCCGCTGAATATGCAGTAGCTATCATCAGGCCTCAAACGCAGCAACTCAAGGACCTGATGAGTCTTCAGTCCTATGAATATATTTAAAAACATTGATCAGTAATGTGTTGAACTTGATACGATTTACTAAATCAAAAAGTTACAAATCAACGAGCTATTTTTCACAGCGGGGAGCACAGCCTCTGGCTGGGACCTCCGGCAAAAGATGGCGCTATTCTTCTTTACTACTTAGTAATTTTGCACGAAGAGGAATTTCAATGGATGCAGAAGGGTCAAATATGGGAAGGATAAAGTAAAAGGTTAAGCAGTTTTTTCAAAATAGGTGAAAGTGTCATTGTTTGTATGACTTATTTTAAAGAGTTCGGAATTAATTCAATTAGCAGTAGGCTGAAAGACATATCTTACCATCGACAAACTGGTCAAGCTCAACCCGACTGCTCTCAACCAGGTTATTGACTAGGGCACCAACCAGGGCTGGTATGAAGCTCTTGTTGAAGCTGGTGGATGGGATTAGAAACCCAGCAGTACAAGCTTCATCAAACATCTGTTGGAAGAGTGTTTGTGCTGCAGCGTCACTATCGGCCTCCTTCATCTGAAAGTTCATACGATCGACATTACACAGTGCTTCCATTCTTTACTTACATTATTGTAACTACACATGGACGTTTTCAACTAAACAATTACAACCGTGCCACCCGGCAGCGCAGCGGTAAATACATCCAAAACTAGAACATGGACACTCCTGCTCAAACCGACCAAATAGAACAGAAATGAGACAAATTCACAAACAGAATAATGCTTGGCAGTTAACCTCCAAACAATTAAATCTTCGGAAGGAGACCTATGTCCGGTTTCGAGCCTATCCTTGACTGTTCTGATAGCATAGGCGGCCCTGAAGTGGGAGCCACACTACCATATCCTGACTGTTATAAGGCATGCAGTTATATAACTATTTACTATATCCGAACAATTTCAGACATCCTTCTGCAACCATGACATGCAAAGTAACATAACAAATATACAACCGTATACACAAGAAAGCAAAAAAAGACACAACCGATCAAGAAAACTAACAAACAAATAGGCAAGAAAAAATTGACACAAGTGTCCAAACCAAGGTGTCTATAGGATGGGACATTAACCCTTTTTATGCTGAATTATCAATTTGATTGCATGAACATGACTTTAATAAAATTTATGAATACTTTATGATGTACATCTTAAAGCAGAATGACAACTCTCATCAGACTCTTCATTTATTTTGAAGATAATTATGTAGAAACGTAAGGAATAAAGAGCGCTCGACTATTGTCAGTGCTTGATAGTATTATATGTGTCAACAAGGGGACTTAATTCTGTCAAAATACCATCTGGTCTTAAGTATCTATTAAATTGTGATAATTATGGTAACAAGTAGGTATGAAAGCTGTATGTTGATGAGAACGAAAATATATCAGAGTTTGTAAAACTTTAATATTTTGTTTAACATTGTGTATATAACAAAACTGACCTGTTCTATCAGCTGAGCAAGGTGCTCTGGCAGATCCCCCTCGCTCACTACACTACGGTCACGGTCCAGGATGTAGTCGGTCACTATATCCGAGAAAATCGGCAGACCGGGACCGTCCTGTAAGACGGACAGTGCTACTAACTGCCCAAGATAGTAGAATGTCCGCTTACGTTGTTCAATGAAATTCTTCTGGAAGGCCAGACGTCCCGGTCGTCCTGAAATATAAAAAATGCATCAATTGCAAATCATAGCCAAGTTTTTATAGAAATTATACAATGTCATACATTTTCTAGGTTGAACGCATGTTTAAAAAAGACATCTCTAAACGGAAAGGTTTTTCAAACCTAACGGCAGATGTTAACTCTTACCAGTTATAAATGTCGAATGAGACACCTGGTACAGAAAAAGTGTCCAAAATTCTCTTCTCAACCCTCCCAGGTCGATGCCTTGTTCTCCCAGGAAGCGGATGTGCAGGGGGCTGTGTAGGTCCTCCTGTGAAACTCTTATATACTGGAGAGCATCCCGCAGCACAAAATTCCTGCGAACCTCCAGTGTCAGTGGATCTTCATCTGTCTGTCTGATGCATGTCCTCGCTTGCTCGCGCAGCATCTGCGTGAGTTCTTCAGATGTTGTCACAGGTCTGAAAGAAGCAAATGAAAATTAGAACAAATGGGTTCTCTAGATTTTTTAAGTTGGCGTATGCTCATAAAGTATGGGTATATACCTAGATCAGACAGCACCATAGTTCTGATCAGGGGTTAATGTATTCGATTATTTATGGCTTCTGAATAAGTGTTTACTTCTTCTGGTAATAATAGAAAGCATAATTATTATGCAAGTTGCACAATTTCTTTGGATATCTGAGTAAATAAAAGTGCATCATAAGGTATCATTCGTTTTGCCCATGTTTAGGGCTTTATGATTTAAACAATATTTATAACGTGTATCTAAACTTAATTTAATATAAATTAATGCTGCCAAAAATAAACATTGAAATAATATCAATCATTCAGATTTGGTATTGCTTCTGTCGTATTAATGCAGTGCAGTTAAAGATTCTCCTTTGAATGTCAAATCCTTGCAGTGCGGCAGCGTCTTTCCTGTATGGTGTTATCTCCACATTCATTTCAATTTGGTTGAGGTTAGGAGGTAGATTGGTCGAAGCTACTGATAGTTTGCCACTCTTCTATATAAATAGGAATTCATGCTAAAATCCCTTTATTTTATTGAACATTTCAACTATAGTTACCCTGAACTTGTTGACGTTCTTATTTCAGGTACCTCAGTGTCTCCATATTCGTCTTCTGGTTGAGAAACATCCCTTAAATGAAAGGAAAAAAAAACACAGCAAGATACTGTTTTTACTCTATTGGCGAGTTCACTGTAGCATATTTGTATTATTTATCTAAAAATACGGTACCAGGTTTTTAAAACAATGGTTACAATGTTATTTCATAGTTAACCCTCACGGATGTTTTGTTAAAGAATTAATGGACAATATGATGTAAATGTTAATTGATACGGTGCTTTCATATTCTATATAAGGCTAGTACACACAATAATCCGAAATTGTGAGTATATCTAGATTCTAAATTTAATTCATTTTAACCAGAAATAAACCACTTAATATGCATATGTCTACAAAATTCAAATAACAGAGGACTTCGTTTTCTTAGGGTATTACTTTGCTCTAACAGGTTCAGTTTTAGCGCGACATTAAGCTAGTTTCAAGTGGAGAAAGACACATGCTGCAGTTAGTCATCTGATATCATTTATTGAAAATTAATCCCAATCCGATATCCAAATATAACCCTACGTCCCTCCCGGAGTCTTTCTTTCAATGAAAATCTGATCGTCGTCACCGGAGTATTTTCATACATAGAGAGAAACAGTTGTTCACAAAGCAATCTCGGACACGGGGGACCCCCTTCCTCTTGGGCACGAAATTTCACCCAATGGCCGGAAAAAAGTTTTTAAAAAAACATTTTTTTATCGTAAAAAACAACAACATTTACCTAGTCACATCTATCAACGTCCTTGTGGAGACCCGGAACTGAACTGTCGGCGTCCCTGCGTCGACAAACCCTGTAGACTGAACAGTCTGGTGCTGTTGTGTTGCCTGTTGTATAGAAATGTATACCCTGAGAGTCAAAAGTAAATTGATCAAAATACCCATGCTTTCTTTAATTAAAACTATCTTTAAGTGAAATTGAACTATGCGTGAGGTGATCCAAAATTAAATGAGGACTACGCCTATATTGTATTATCACTACAAATAAACGTTTTTACAATGGAAATAAACATTTTGCAACGTAATTTAATACTTACAGACTAAGCTTATGATGCAAATTCTACACAGTATTTACACATTATTTGAGACGTATAATAAGCGTTACTAAAGCAACATCAGGACGTCAAGGTGGGGAGCGTCTTTTGATTAGTTTTATATAATATACAATATCGCCTATTTGAAAGCGGATGAAACAACTTAAAAAGTTACATGCGACCTCTATGACGTTACCGACAACATGTGCTAAAATAAGCGTCTGAATTCGGCACTACTTGGTAACATTTCCAAGAGGGCTAATGTCCTACACTCAAGCTAACACGGTTAATATCTATAATTTGAAATCTCGTTTACATACATATTGCTTAACAAAACTAAATCATTTATTCAGAAAACTTTCAAACATCAAAAGCTAGGAGCTATAAAATTCCAGATATCAAAAGTTAATTGAAGACAATATTAAACATTACATTCATAACGTTTACTAATATTCCTGATTCTTCAGATATAATCAGAATAGATAACACATTTTCAGCATTTTCATTTACATCCATCTGTGAATGTCTACCAGATAAGTAAGTCACACTTTGGATCGTGTTTGTTATCTTTTTTTTCTATCTGCAATCTACATCAATTGTGTATACAAATTGGAATTAAACATTCCCATGCAAAAACAACAACTAATTCTTTTAGAAATTATGTTAAGTTAAACCTCAATAAAACGCTACAAAACTTTAATATTCAACATGTATTTACTTTTTACTAAATAAGTACGATAGTCCTTTGAGTAAACTTCATACTGGTGTTCATATGTATAACAATATACATTAGGTACATCAATCAAACACTAAGTGTATGATAGCTTACAGGTGTGAAAGCGGGAATATGATTGCAAGTTTGTATCCCCTAACCCTCTGGGGGGGGGGGGGGATGACAACTTGTTCAACCACGCAGGGCAAGATAGAGCATGCGGGACGTGGTCATCGAGGGTGGATGACGTTCTTTGAACCTCAGGAAGAACAACTGAGTAGATGAGGAAGCTACTGAAACTTAGAAAACGACGAAGCCAGAGGTGTCCTCTGTTACAACCCATTGACCACTTAGAACTGTTCAGTATACGTCATTATATGTTTAATGCCTGCGAACAAAAGGACACAGCCTGTTCAAACAAGTCAACAGCCAAACCATCCTCTGAATCCAAGGGTCTTATTCTATTAGTTAGTTCTGCCATTTGTTCATGGTCAATGGGTGTTGTAACAGAGGACACCTGTAGCTCATCGTCATTTGCTGAGGCTACAGGAGCTTCCTCATCTACTCCATAGTCCTCCTCTGAGACACTCAGTTGTTCCTCCTGAGGTTCAAAGAACATGTCATCAACCCCTCGATGACCACGTCCTGCATGCTCTATCATGCCCTGCAGATAAAGCTGGGTGGGTGTTCTGCCCCTCTCCTCACTCAGTCTGTGGCAGTTCCATCCGTCACGGAAGCGGTCTAAGGCCCGCTGAATGAGTGGAACATACACGAGGTGTAAGCACCACATGTGTACTTCCGAGCTCAGGTCCAAGCGACCCGTCTCCTCTAGATGTTGGAAGAGCTGGTGGAACACATTGGTACATGCAGAATACATGTCCCTCCAGAGACGCTCGATCCTCTGGTTGTGGACGCTCTTCCCAGTAATGAAGGATCCACGTCCAGGGCCTCGATAGGATATCATGAAGGCTCCAACTCCTGTGTTTTCCAGACCTTTATCCGATCTCACTCTGGAAGGTACACCATACTGCCTAGTACCATTTATGAAGGCTTTCGTCATCGTGGTTGCACGGTTGTTGGTGGATACTTTCAGGAAGACACACAGTCTCGAGTATCCATCAATCCCACCGTGGACGACAAAGCCCCATCTGAAGATAAATAATTGGCTTTGAAATGACAGTAATATGTAATAGCGACATTTGCATGATGCATTATAAATTGCAACATATAAACATGATAGTAATTACATATTAATTCAATAATGATTTATTATATGCCTTTTGCTGCTTCAGCGGAAATGTGTGGCTTAAAATTTTAACCACTCATATCTCTCTTTACAGCACCAATAATAATTACTACCTATCTAGGAATTTATACCAGTATATAACATAGCTTTTTGCTATCAGATAAAAGGCGTATAGAAGATGTTTATTTTATATTCTATGTAAAAATAAAATATATTAATTAGGCATGTCAAATCCATAACTAGTTAACCTGTTTTGGTACATGTATTTTATTGTTAACCAATCGTCATCATTCCACGTAAATACAAGAAAAAGTAAAGAAGGATATGCAAATATACCCTGTCTACTTGATTGACTTGAATCCGTATTATCTCCTCGATTAAAAAATGTTTGGTACTAATTTTCATTGATTTTGTTGGGCACTTACACCATGATTTAAAATTCATTCTTTATTTTAAACATTTGGAATCCTAAAAGGATTTAAATTTTGCAATACTCCACATCCAAGAGTTGAACAAGAGCTGTCAGAGGACAGTGCGCTCGACTATTCGAGTGCTTGACAGTATAACGTAAGCCATCATGGAGGAGAGGGGGGGGGGTATAATGAGGGTGTGTGGTAATTTAATAGATGATCTTTCAAAAATAAGGAAATTTTTTTTATTATTTTTATTATTTTTCTTTTAGGGGGGGGGGGATTCTGGGGTGGGGCATGGGGGATGGTTTGGGTGGAGTGCATTGTGGTATGTCAGGTAAGCGTTGTTTTGTCAAAGTATGAATCAAATGTGATCATAAATAAAGAAGTTATGGCAATTTTAGCAAAATGTTCAATTATCTAAGTATAAAAGGCGCCATAATTCTGTCAAGATGCTTGATACAGTTGCCTGCTTTTGTTTATAGATTGGGATCATGTTGGTAAAGAAGTATGCAAAATATGAAAGCAATATGTCAAAGGACATAGAAAATATTTGAGGTGGTACGCAAATTATTGATCAATCTAAGTATAAAAGGGGCAATAATTCTGTAAAAATGCTTGATACAGTTGTCTGCTCTTGTTTATAGATTGGGGTCATGTTGGTAAAGAAGTATGCAAAATATAAAAGCAATATGTTAAAGGACATATTTGGGGTAGTACGCAAACTTTAACATTTGATGCATATTCTAAGTGGAAAAGGGGCCATAATTATGACAAAATGCTTGATAGATTTGTCTGCTATTGTTTATAGGTTGAGGGTCATGTTGGTAAAGAAGTATGCAAAATATTAAAGCAATATGTGAAGGGAGAATGAAAATATTTGAGGTAGTTCGAAAACTTTAACATTTGCAAGCGGACGCAGACGCTAACGCTCACGCCGACGCCGGGGTGAGTAGGATAGCTCCACTATATATATTTCATATATAATAGTCGAGCTAAAAATGAAGGTTTTGATGCTTCCAAGCCTGCTTTGTTGGAAGTTTGGAGAACAAAACTTGAGAATATTACTCTTAAATTTTCCTTAACAATAACCTTGCAATACTCAATATTTCTAATGGAGGACTCACTTTTTTTTAGCTGAAATAAGGCCCCATTCCCCCAGCAAAATATATATTTTTTCCCCATATTAAATACAAAATTCTCCCTTCACTTAAGCAAATTGATTGCCATAGACTCCAACTTGTCAAGATGTAGAACACAGTGTTAAAACTAAATAAAATTGTAATACCTGTATAAGGTGTTTCATATAAGCAGATTGTGGCTAAGTGGTAAACAAATACTCTAATAATATTACGTTCTATGATCTATGCCTCATTTAACCCTTTATCACTTAGATATGTATTTTGACGCATTTGTAGTCTCTTAGAAAGTTACATATAATTAAATATCTTTTTAAATGTATTCAAGTTTTAAAGGTTTCATTTCCAACCCTGAGATACTGATGAGCAGCAAACAGCATAAAACCTGAACAGACTCGAAGGCTGTTTTGGTTTTATGCTGTTTGCACAAAGTGATTTTCTTTTTTCTTCTGAGTGGGAAATGGTTATTAAACGTTAGCTGTTTTAACCTGATTAACTTGTGGTTTCCATCAATATGCCACAATGAATTTGGTGCTGCAACCTTGTAGACCAGTCGTCTTATGGAATGACACCATCTCAAAGCCACTGCTGCGGCATCAACTCGTATTAGGCTGTCAGCAACTCTCTGCCTCTGAACTCTACAGGCTTTTTCCGCTCCATTTTGGGAAAACGCCACACTGGAATTTTGGGAATTTCGCGTCGTGAAAAACCCCATTTTGGGAAAAAAAATAATCGCAAAATTGGCTCAATTGGGAAAAATTATTGCATATAAATAGTGTTTCTTATATTTTAAAGAAGCCATTAACTGGTAAATAACGACTATTTGGATAACATATTATTAAAATTTTACAAAATATTATGAACATGTGTGATAAGTGCAGGTTTTTTAATCTTAATTTGGTGAAAAGGCTTGGCCTTTAATGAGGTGAAAAAAATCGCGCGAAGCGCCGGATTTTGAGGAAAATAAGGAAAGTCTTAAATAATAATTAACATATTTTACAGTTTTTAAAACAAATTCAAGGCAACAGATAATTTAATTATGCAATACTTTCTATTTTCTACACCGGATCAGGCCAATTTATATATTTTAAGGGTAAAAAAAAAAAAAAAAAAATTTTTTTTTTTTTTTTTTTTGAATTGGGAATATTTTTTTTCAATTGGGAAAAAACAACCAGATTTGCATTGGGAATGGGGCCGAATTTCGGACCCGTGGCATAGGGCGGAAAAAGCCTGCTCTATGTCCTCGGCTCTGCAGCAGGCCTTGAACCATTCTCTGACCAAGGGACGGGTTCCCTTGGGTCACTTCTCGTACAAGATCATCTAATGCATTATTTGACAGCACCGAGTATGTCTGCCTCAGCTTTAGACCAAAGGATCTGAAACAAATTCAGCAGGCTTTCAGCTGGTTTTCTCACATGTGTATCATGCAAATTGCATTTGAATAATGATAGACACAATCTTCACTTTAGCATTGTTGAACAACTAGCCCAAATCTTTATGCATTAATAGAACAGATTAAAATACCCACTAGCCCGATTATTTGAATCTGGAAATTTTAATAGCCAAAATTACATATCACTAGCCCCGGGCTGTCGGGCTAGGGGTTAGCGTCAAGACTGTAGACATATTTAACTATAACCAAAACTATTAAATTTACTTAAAACTAGTTAAACCATTTCTTTGTCGATAAATCTTGTCTAATTTATCAAAAAAGGTTCGATCTTATCCAAGTTCACCAACCAGACATGCACACAATAATTCATTGATCAATAAAAAGGGTTTAATAAGACCATTAATTATGAAATAAGTGACAAAACATTAGACTCAAACCATGGTTTAATGCACAATCACAAACTGAACTACTCAATCTGTGTCTATATCAGGGGACTCTCTGTTTTTGGGGAACAGTACCTGTACCCTCAAGCAGGTGGAAATTATGCATTATTTATCCAAATAGGGGAATTTAAACCAAAAATATAATGAAACACAAAAGTATGTTTTTAAATCTCTATTTTAAATCTATAATTATATTTTTTTTACCACAAACAACTAACATGATGCAGTGACACAGGCCTTCAGATTATCTGGGAAATTTGTGAAATGAAGGGTGCTTACAGGTAATCATTATAAACTTTCTTAGGTAACAGGAGAAACTTCATGTAAATATTTCTTTCAAATTTCAAATATTATGCACTATACCTAAGCCTTCGCTTGACCGATGAGTCAGACACATGCAGAAGATCTGCCATTTGTTGTCTTGTAAAGCCAGCTTCAATGAAGAATTCCAGCTGTTCTCGAGAAATTACATACACAGGACGACCTCTTGTCCTCTGTTGATTGGCAGAAAAGAACCTGACCGATGGAAACGAGGAACTAAAATCAGATAAAAAACACTTTGAACTATTAATAAGCAATGCTCCTTAATCATATGTCAGCATTCGTTCCCAATTACCTGGAACCGGACCTATTCCAATTATTGCAAATTAAGAACAATCCAAAAAGAACACATAGTTATACGAAAAAGGCTGAATACCAAAAAGACTACAAACATACCACAAAGGCAGAAAAATGGTTTTGGGTTTTGATTTTCTGCCTCTCTGGATCCCAATCATGCCCATTATCTATATTGATACATGTATGCATACTCATGATAATGTAGTGTTTCCTTCTGCAAAAATATTTCCATTGACAGTGAACATTCAGAATAAAAAACAACAAGATGTGTTTGTAAAACAATATGTCGCCCATGTAATTGACATTTGACCTTGAACAAAGACCTTGACCTTTCACCACTTAAAATGTGCAGCTCCATGAGATACACATGCACGTCAAATATCAAGTGGCAAATATCAATATCGCAAAAGTTATGGCCAATGTTAAAATTTGATGCAAACCAACAAACCAACAGACAAGGCAAAAACAATATGTTCCCCAGTATAGACCGGGAGACATATAAACAGTGTTAAGGCTTTTGGTCAACATTCACAAAATGAGTAACCGCTGCATTGAGCTGGGAATCCTGGAAGAACTATGCAAATAATATGTTGTTGATTAAACATAAAACTTATAACAGTGTCCAAATTATAAATACGAGCAACATCTATTTAATATTGTCGTCGGATGTTTCGGGCCCCAGGTGTTTCCACCATGCATGTTTCCCCCTTAGTCATTTCACTTCAAACTTGAAGTGTCATTGCATGGCATGGTTTACCAAGTATCTTTATCTTCTATTTACAATAAGACGTTTACGATAAACTAAACTGTATTTGTTTTAAAAACGTTTTATGTGTCATTTCATGCTTTGTTTTGAATAAACTATACACGAAAATAACAAAATTAACAATAGCAAAGTAAAATAAATGTTGTTTTATTTTAAAAAAAACGATAGCAAAGTGTAATCAAATTTGTTTAATGTATGCGAGTTAGTTTAAAAGTAAGTTTCAAAATAACACGGGTCATACAGATATCTACTATATGCAATGTTTAATAATAAAGAGGAAGTGGTATTTTGCTTTCTTTTTTTATTATTTGTTTTTCTATTTATTTATACGTATACTGTGTGTATGTACATTTCTGTATACTTATTTAAGAACGCGACCGATTAAATTTTTGGAAATCGATCTATTGTCGACCTTTTAATTGTACATGTAGCTTCATTGGTTGTAACTTAAGAATTGTTACTTAATGTAACTAACTAATGGGGTTGTCTACCCTCGGAACTTCAGTTAAAACCCATTGCCCGAGCACACTGCTTAACATAGATAATATACTGTGCGTTAAAAAGGCCGAAAACAGGCCATATGGTCAGCTCAATTTTACTGGGCTGAGCCATAAACATAATAGGGTACTTTGCAGCGTTGATGCGGTGCTTTAATAACAAGGGCTGTTTGTAAAACATGCATGCCCCCCATATGGGCTGTCAGTTATAGTGGCAGTCATTGTGTGAATACGTTTTTTGTCAATGTGACCTTGACCTTTGACTTAGTTACCTGAAAATCAATAGGGGTCATCTGCCAGTCATGATCAATGTACCTATGAAGTTTCATGATCCTAGGCCTTATTATTCTTGAATTATCATCAGGAAACCATTTTACTGTTTCAAGTCACTGTGACCTTGACCTTTGACCAAGTGACCTGAAAATCAATAGGGGCCATTTGCCAGTCATGATCAATGTACCTATGAAGTTTCATGATCCTAGGCTTATGCGTTCTTGAGTTATCATCCGGAAACCATTTTACTATTTCGAGTCACTGTGACCTTGACCTTTGACCTAGTGACCTGAAAATAAAACGGGGTCATCTGCCACTCATAATCAATGTATCTATGAAATTTCATATTCCTAGGCCTAAGCATTCTTGAGTCATCATCCGGAAACCATTTCACTATTTTGAGTCACTGTGACCTTGACCTTTGACTTAGTGACCTGAAAATCAATAGGGGTCATCTGCCATTCATGATCAATGTACCTATGAAGTTTCATGATCCTAGGCCAAAGCTTTCTTGAGTTATCATCTAGAAACCATCTGGTGGACGGACCGACGTACCAACATGAGCTAAACAATATACCCCCTATTCTTTGAAGGGGGGCATACAAATCTAATAAATTTAAAAAAAACTTTACTTTAACAATGAAATATATAATATAACAAGATACTCAAGAATCTATGCATATAAAACTACGCTAAGAGACAAGATTTCCTATTTGCTGACTGCATTTTAAAAACATGGCGTTGATTGGTCCGAATTCCTTAACTTGCAAAAGCAAGTAGGTCAATCTGTTTTGAGATGAAAAATTTGCACAATGAAAGGCCTTGACATTAACTTTACTATCTATAACGTAAACAATGTAGAATTTCATGATAGGAAATATATGGAACAAAAAAAGGATAATTACATCCATTAGTACTTAAATTTATTTGCATTTAGAATGATTGTTTTATACTGTTAAACTACCATGAAGGTGTTATATTGTTATTTTCATTATAATTATTATCATTATTATTCTATTGATGTTATTTGTGATAAAAAGAAAGAGTAAGAAAGAGAATAGCCCAATTTATATAAGTAGTGATGGTGAAAACACATACTATTATAAGTGGCATCATCATTACTAGACCCATTGTTCAGCGTATGCTGCAATGGAGTTGTTGTTGGAGTCTTTTAACTTTGTGATCTGTGTTTTTTGATGTTATTATAATATGAAATTATTTATAGTTTTATATAAATTAGAAAAAAAATTCACAGGTGTGTTCTTTATTTAAAATAAAAATAATATTAATAGTTTTGGAGTTTTCCAGACCACAAAGTGGTTCAACAATGCCACTATTTGTTAACAGACATTATATGACTAATGATAAGTATAAATCTGATGTTAAGGTTGTATTAATGCATATAAAGTCATAAATTTACACCGGTTGTATTAATGTATATAAAAGAAATAGACAAACGTGGAAAGTTTTTTTAAAACTTTATTAAATTATGCAAGTAGAGCCTGGTAAAATAGCTCCCCTTTATAGTATCCCTATTGCTTAAGTGCATTAATTTATAAGGAAAAATGGTAAATATTGTATTTATATTTGTATTTTAGTACATAATTGTATGTGTATTGTAATTTAGTATATATTTATAGAGTGGTATAATGTTGAACACTTGCAGACAGGGAATATAGCGGTAATGCTCCAACATAAGATCCTGTCTGTATGGGACTTAGAGAGAATGGGGCTATGAAGAAGAAACATCCCCCAGAGTGGCGTTAAGACAATATTTAAAAGAAAGTTAATAATAATATTTATATATCCAAAGGTAATGACGTACTTGTCGCCATACAGTCACCTTTATAGGGCCACATAACAATTTGAAAGTAAAACAATGTACATGTACTTTACAGTTAAAAATTAAACAAAACAACTATTTTATACATAAAAAAGGATTATTTACATTATGTACAGTACTATATGCATTTATTTATAAGTTAAATTCCAGTTACCACCCTGGGGGCTAAAAGGGGAAGTTTTGGAAGTGTAGGCAGGAATGAATGGGGGGTTTCCACTTTCCAGCAGGGGTAATACCACTGGGGTGATCTAAGGGAGATAATTTGTATAGGAGAACTATTTTAGGATGGTTTTTTTCCCCTGGACCAGAGGGAGTGCATGGTAAATAGAAACTAATAAGAGTACAAATGGAAAGAAAAATAAAACAATATGATATTTGAGGTACTGGCATATTTCCGTTAAAATATAAAATTGGTAAAAAGACCAAATTATACTTGAATGATGAAAAAAAACACAAAAAGCTCTTATCCCTCCAATATAACTTAAATATAGGGGATAGACAAATGAGAAAATAGTACAAAAGTACCTTATTTGCTATATAAAATAGCATTTTTAACAAAAATTAAGGAAAATACAAAGGTACATTATTGGCTATAATGAACAAGATAGCAATATTAAGAAAATCTACAGTAATACCAAGAAGTTGGCATTACCCCGGAGAGGGCTAATTAAGGGTTTTGCAAGGTATAAGGCACTGCACCGTGCACTCCAGTCTGACATGGCTCTTCGCATTTGAAGGGGAAAGGGTGGGGTGTCAAAGGGCAAGGGAGGCGGTGCAATGCAGCCAACAAACCCGGTTTACTGGACAGCCTCGTCCCTTCTTTTAATAAAAGCTGCCATAAAATATGGTTGTATTAAGAAACTGAAAAATGTAAATGGCGATCTAGCGTTATACTAAATTAAACAAGAGCACCGCCTTGCGGGTGCAGACCGCTCATCTATTTTCTTTTTAAAGGTGAAGGGACTCTCATTTTCAATCACAAAGGAGGGAGGAGTGGAGTGAAGAGGGGTGTATAGTGTGGGGTTGTGGACATTTATTACATTATCTTCCAAAAAAGCGAGAAAAAAAAAAAAAAATCAGGGGGGGGGGGGGGTGGGTTTTGGGTGCGATGGTTGGACGGTATTTCAAACATAAACCATTTTTTAAAAAAAAATGGGGGGGGGGGTATAGTGTGAGGGTGTGGTGGTAATTTGTGAGATGATCTTAAAAAAAAAAAAAAAAAAAAAAAAAAAAAAATTGGGGGGGGGGTGGGGTGGGGGGGGGGGGTGGGGTGGGGGGGGGTGGGTGGGGTGGGGGTATAGTGTGAGGGTTTGGTGGTCATTTGTGAGATGATCTTTAAAAAAAAAAAAAAAAAAAAAAAAAAAAAAAAAAATAGGGGGGGGGGGGAGGGGGGGAGGGGGGGGAGGGGAGGGCACGGGGGATGGTTTGGGTGGAGTCTATTGTGGTATGTCAGGTAAGAGTAGTTTTCATCAAAGTATCAATCAAATCTAATCATAAATAAAGAAGTTATGGCAATTTTAGCAAAATTTAATAATTTGACCTTGAGAGTCAAGGTCATTCAAAGGTCAAAGTAAAATTAAAGTTGCCAGGTACAGTAACCTCATGATAGCATGTAAGTATTTGAAGTTTGAAAGCAATAGCCTTGATACTTAAGAAGTAAAGTGGATCGAAACACAAAATTTAACTATATATTAAAAGTTACTAAGTCAAAAAAAGGGCCATAATTCCGTAACAATGACAACCAGAGTTATGCAACTTGTCCTTTTACTGTACCCTTATGATAGTTTGTGAGTGTTCCAAGTATGAAAGCAATATCTATGATACTTTAGGGGTAAAGTGGACCAAAACATAAATCTTAACCAAATTTTCAATTTTCTAAGTATAAAGGGCCCATAATTCCGTTCAAATGCCAGTCAGAGTTACATAACTTTGCCTGCACGGTCCCCTTATGATAGTTCATAAATCTTGCAAGTATGAAAGCAATAGCTTTGATACTGTAGGAATAAAGTGGACCTAAACACAAAACTTAATCAAATTTTTAATTTTCTAAGTATAAAAAGGGCACATAATTCTGTCAAAATGCCAGTCAGAGTTACATTACTTTGCCTGCACAGTCCCCTTATGATAGTTAGTAAGTGTTGCAAGTATGAAAGCAATAGCTTTAATGCTTAAGGAATAAAATGGACCTAAACACAAAACTTAACCAAAATTGTCAATTTTCTAAGTATAAAAAGGGCACATAATTCTGTCAAAATGCATGCCAGAGTTATCTAAATTTGCCTGCCCAGTCCCCTCATGATAGTAAGTAAGTGTACCAAGTTTGAATGCAATAGCATTGATACTTACTGAGAAAAGTGGAACTAAGGCCAAAAAAAAAAAATAGTCTTGGTTCAGGGAACCCGACCGACCCTATTTTTTGCCCCCGACCCTAACGATTTTTTTGGTCCATGGAAAAAAATCTGATGGCGAAAATGCTAAAATCTCGTAAAATTTCATTGAAAACAGCCACCAATTAAACCTGGATTGGTTTTCTATATTTTTCTCTTTGTTTCAATGAAAGTGTTCGCAATTTGAACAGTGAACAATAACCGGTCTGCACTTGTATACGAGACATCGCTTGACCTTATTGTTATTGAAGTGCGCATGCTAGCTGGCCAATCAACATTGAGCTCGCTTACACATGAAATGACGTTGTTAAATGAAATGTAAAAATGGGTGGAGCTATGGAGTAATATTCGGTCATTCATGCGCAGACACTGTGCACTTTGAATACACAGTTAATATTGTCGTCTTCAAACAAAATAGCGGCCGGTCGCAAATGTCGTATTATTAAAGATTAAAAACGAAAAGAAGCGTGACAATATTTTAATTATTTCCAAGCTGTCTATTGATCTGAATTTAAAAGTGATAATTAAATAATTAGTTCTATGTCGATGATGTTACAACTTTCTGCCAATTTCCGATCGAAATGAAAAGATGATAATTAATTAATTTGTTTGTTTTACTCGCACACTATGCTAACTGACAGCAGCATATTTTAATCAAATAAAAATGTGAAAAACACGCGCGGTTAAATTTTAATTAACATTTCAAATTTTTAACACATAGGAAGAGTCATTCATCTACACTACTATAAAAATGGAAGTAACCACTTTGTCTCTAAAGTCGCTAACATGGCGTCTTTAACCTTAAAGCGTTGTTGGACGAAAAAGAGTCATAACAAAAAAAAAAAATTAAAACACAAAACACTAGAACATTCAAAGAGTCATGGAAACTTGACAACAATTGGCTTCGCTTTGATAATGAATCAAAATCAATGTACTGTGACGCCCTTAGCCTGTACAAACCAATAGCAACATTCAAATTTATGTACACTGCTCACTTCCTGTGCGATGCGCTCAAACCCATTGCCATTTTATCAAAAAATGTACCAGAAGAAAGACTTGTGCTATTCTGAGGTTACCCTCCTTTTGACAGCCACTATTCAGACTCTTGAGCACCTGTCGGAGACTAGGTCAGGTCTCATGATGAAAAAAATTCTGAAGGTCACACCCCAAACACCAGAGACTGATAAAGATGGCTTGTTCACTTTTGAATATGAAGGTCACACTATCACAGACAGACAAAGAAAAAATGGTTGGCTAAAAGAAATTTTGGGCCAGCGCTAGCCCTGAAGAAGTGCATAAAAAGCTAGGAATATTGAATAATATACAACGACTAAATACCACATGTGCAATATTAATCATTTGGTCAGTGTTTAAACAATCATGGGTGCATTAACTGACCCGTTTTCACCCTGAAATCAGTCGACTGGTAAAAAAAAAAAAAAAAAAAAAAAAAAAAAAAAAAAAACCTACCTACCCTCCTACATTTTTCTGGCCATGTTCCCTGAACCAAGACTATTTTTTTTTTTGGCCTAAACGCAAAACTTAACCAAAATTTTCAATTTTTTAAGTATAAAAAGGGCACATAATTCTGTCAAAATGCACGCCAGAGTTATCTAACTTTGCCTGCCCAGTCCCCTCATGATAGTAAGTAAGTGTACCAAGTTTGAATGCAATAGCATTGATACTTTCTGAGAAAAGTGGACCTAAACGCAAAACTTAACCGGACGCCGACGCCAACGCCAACGCCAACGCCAACGCCGACGCCGACGCCAAGGTGATGACAATAGCTCATAATTTTTTTTCAAAAAATAGATGAGCTAAAAATGTGTTAAAATAAAGAATATCAGGTCAATGCCATTGGCCTGATTTAGAAAGGGCGGTGGAACAATAAGCCCAATAAAGCTAAAACAAAGTTGTGTCAAAGTGACACAAATCCAACACAATTACAATAGGATTATGTCAGATTTGTGTAAAGATTACACGGTTTAAAAGAATCAGTCTCATGACTGTATAATTGGGTGGGGATTGTCTGCTCTCCCTCCCCCAATGACCTAGATCTTGTCAGTTATCTGACAGTCTATAAGGTATTTGGCGAGGGCAGAGTAGACCGGGCCCCTAGCTGCTCCCTTGGGGTCTAGCACCTTGGAAAGGTTAAAACTAGTCCATGGGAGTGCAATGCAGCTTCGAGGTGGTCCCTCTGCGTCTTATGGTTTTGACAGTGTAGCAGCATGTGGGGTGCAGTGAAAAATTACGGCAAATTAGAACTTTTCTTTTTTTCGTTAATTGTGTTTGACAATCCCATTAAAGTCTTTATGATCTGAACAATTTTTAATATTTCATTATTTTGCAAAGTACTGAGCAAAATAAGATATAATGGTCAGGACAAGATGTTTTTGGGTCAGGACATATGAAATATTGGTCCCTGGTGCGACCAGACAACTGGCTTCAAAAGTTTATGTCGAGCCCTGAAATGTACGATTAACTGACCATTTATTTACTCAAACCGATAAATATGACAAACTGTCACAAACACAAACAGATGGCGATCTCTATCAAACTCTTAAAAAAGTTGGTTTACTAAGAATAAATCTATATCAACTTAAACTTATCAAGTACATGTAGTTAATTATTATTTTGTTTAAAAGATCCATGTATGAGTAATTAAACTTTTGTAGACCACACTAGACAATGAAATAAAGCTTGACATGATTTTGATATACATGTATGAGAGTGAAAATGTAATGTAACACTGACCCGATCTTATCCAGAAAATGAACTATAAAAGCGCTAGATGATCCAGAACGATTGATTGGACATCCTGAGTGCATGTGAAAACTGTTCAGACCACCTGAGTGTACTAAAGTATCAAACCATATTATAGATTACAATCTGCGATTTATGTTATAACATTACACACTAAATGTCCAATAGTGTAATTGACATGAAAAACTACAGTAACAAGTATCAAATTTTAAAAAAATGGGGGCGAAAAGATCAGGGAGGAAAAACCTTGGGAGCGAAACAAAATGCGAAAATACTTTGGCGCAAAACGTCCACAAATCTTTAACATAACAGTTAAGCAACTCCAAATGGAGTTATTGTTCTGCGCTTCGCAACAGTGAAAATAATATCTATGATCACTCATGGGCAAGACTGAACTTTAACTGTACGCAGTTGTTTACCACTATCAACAAAGCAGGGCTTTGGGGGCAGAAGGCTATAAGCCCCAGATACTAAGGAATTATTTAGGATAAAAAGGGTTATTAGGTGTTGCGTTTTGTGTTAAGTGTTGCATGCTTAGCAACGACGAAAGTATATGCTTTTCCATTCTTTTTTTACGTACTGGTTAAGTTCAATCGTCCCCACTCATGAAATAAAATGATAAGCTACCCTGGTCCATATAAACATACTCCCAGAGCCTTTGATGATTTTTGCTATGGCGGCTTTGGGTTATACAGCTGAAGGTTGATTTATTGCAACTAATGCTACCCAAACCAACAAAAAATCCAGACATAGTATCAGCCATAATTAACACTGTTAGCCATATATTTGAAATGATGGTCATCAAAATATTCAGTGACCTATTTATCAGACCTATTCACACACCCATGTGCATTGTCACTTTAAATATGTGCCAACACAATTAATCATATAATCATTAATTCAATTTATTAAAACAAAACTCACTTCTTATGTTGCTCTATGGATTCAATCATACGGACAATGATGTTAGCAAGTTCTTCCATCCTCGGATGTTCGGTGCACATTCTCCTAACATTCAGCAACAACGAATTAAGGGTAAGGAGAGAGTCGTCCAAAACATTCCTACTTTGATCACCAAGTACAATTCTACCGCATGATAAAATAATTTCTTTAGCTCTCTGAACGAATCGCGCCGCCATTTTCTTCGAATATAGCATTTACTGCGGGGTCAATATTTCTTTTTTCAAATTATTTTACTTAATAAAATCATTAAAGGACAAAAACATATGAACAAACACATGAATAAGCTCATTAAATATCTTTATTCTTCCGTATTGATTTTATTTAAATTTATTGTTAAATATTTAATTATTTTCTTTAAAAAATCTCGGTTTGTAGAGGCAAAAATGATTGGTTGAAAAATGACCCAAACAAAAAAATGTAACAGCAGGCATAAAAATATACCAACAGTCATAATTTGTAAACGCTGTGAAAAAATTGTAACCGCAGTGACAAAATAAATATCACCGCAGTGATAAATTTATTACCGCAGTGACAAAAATGTCACCGCGGTAACAATTTTGTCACCGCTGTGATATCTATTTTAAGCTGTTGGCGTATCTGTACTTTTGACCCAAAGGGTACGTCATATCATAGCCGTGTACACACATTCCTGATCAGTCAATTACCCCATGTGATCCTGACTTTATCGATGGTTGACGTTACACGTCTTTTGATGGCCAATAACAAAGAAGCAGCGCAGCGAATTGAAGCAAGTAATACAGAAGGTCGAAGGTCTGAAAATGTCTGACGTTAATGGTCCAATGCCGATTTTATAACGAAAAATTCTATTTTATAAATATAATATAGTATATATTCTAAAACGAGTGGAATCATAAAGAGCAATTGCAAAAAATATTATGATATTAAAAAAACGATGATCTTGTTTTCCGTAAACAGCTCGGGTATTTCCGTCACCTATTTTGGTTGTGACGTCACTTTTACACAAAGCGCATGACACTGAAACTCGTCAATTGTCATTACGGATCGAAGCGTGAACACTCGTCGCTTTTCGTCAACTTTGACAAACAATATCGTGTTATGTTAACACTGTTCCTTTTATATAAAAAAATCATTAAAATCATGCTTTTTTCAGTTTTTTTTTTGCATTAAAATCGTTATTCGAAATGGTTCAGTGTGTTGCTTTCGGGTGAAAAGAACGTGCGGAAAAGGGAAACAAGGGACTTTTCGGTTTTGCCAAGTATGATGTTACTCGTAAGAAATGGCTTAATAATATATTATACGCATTTATGTATTAATGGCTTAGTAACAAACAATAAATTACAACCCATCTCTTAATATTAAGGAAAAATAGGTTAATCAGTGTAACAGCTATAAAAAAAGGACAAATACATTAACAATTTATGAAAAACAAATACTGTTGGAAGCAATTAGAGAGGTGATATGGGTAATCGTCACTAATTTGAACCGGTAAGTTTTTTTCCAAGGCCCAGAACTTCGCCAAAAAATAATGAACTGAAACGAAATATATACGAATTTCACACTACATCTGATGTCAAGTCATGTAGGTAGACCCACATATCAAATATCAGGGCTATATCTTAGAGCGTTTTGAAAATAAGTCCGCAAAATGAAATGCTGGACGGATAGACGGACGGACAGTCTGACTGTTATATGCCATCCTACCGGGGGCATATAAATCAGCTCATTATCGGAAAGCGTTTTGTAAAAACCTTCGAAAAATGGTTATTATACACACAAATGTTAATACCACGGCCAATAACTTCCAAACAAATAAATGGACCGGAACAAATTCTACACTTTATCTAAAGGTCATGTAGGTAGACAAACATACCAACAATCAGCTCAATATCTGATAACGTTGCCTAAAATTCTCGAGAAACAGTAATTATAGAGAAAATCTCCAAGGTCAATCTTATGTCAAATTAGTAGAATATTGTGTTGGCTTATCTTTGTTGATGATGGTGAACGTACACACATGTAGTAAAATGGTAAACATGTTATTACGGTTATATGTCAGACATACTTTATGATACATTAATTTCTTGATAAAGGTTTTTGAAAATCAAAGTTTGCTTTCCTCTTCATCAAATATCATAAATTTCTGAAATCTAAAACTCTAGATATTGATGTGAATTTCACACCAACGATTAAAAGCTTAAGACTTCAGAACGGTGCTGATTAACTTCTTATTTTTATTTCACAAAATTTAGGGTTTTAACCACTAAAATTTACCATGATGAGCGCCAAATTTAACAAAAAGATAAGAAGGAGTGACCCTCCCACGCCCTCCTCGGTTGGGCTCCACCAGAAAAAAATCCTGCGTACGGCACTGAAATTATATAATTATGCTAAATTGCATGTTACATTAATGGAACTTAGTCAGACTTCACACAAAATGGCATCGAACACAGTTGGTTACGTCGTTATCATGGTATTATTGTTGTTGTGATGATGGTGACGATCGTGGTTGTGCCAGAAATAATGGACTGGTTACGATGGCGCTGATTATTCATCGTGTGTAAAGTATAGTTGTCTTGATGCCTTAGGTCTCTGAGATTTTGGCATGACAAATGAACGCACATTATAAGTTTGCATTATAGAATGTACAATAAGAAAACTCAAATAACGTATTAAGTAATCTATTCGCGAGTGCGACAACAATGCAGTAAAAACATCTGTGAACGGAAGAACCCCTATTAACTCTTTCAGTGCTGGAACCGACTTTGAAGGCCTTTGCAAACAGTTTGGATCCAGATGAGACGCCAAAGAACGTGGCGTCTCATCAGGATCCAAACTGTTTGCTATTCTGATAGTATTCTTTGAAAAAAAAATGAAGAAAATACTAATTTTACACATTAAGCAGACGACATTTTAGTAGACGACACATTTCCCAGCATGCAAAGGGTTAATGATATCGGTCACATTCCCATACGAACGCTCTTGTTGCGTCAGATTAGTAAATCGGTGAAATCGTTATCCTCATTGTGCGTTCTTTTCATTGAACAGTTTCAATCCTGGTATTAAGTTACTTGTTTCACATTCAATTCACGGAAAAAATTGCGTTCTATTTTTATTATTTACAAAGTAATGGGTATCATTTAGTGCAAAATTGTCTAAGGTAGTCGTACAAAAAGGCGGATAAAAACATTCCTTTTGAGAGTTACTGTGACATGCAGATATTACGGACAGTTTAGTTCCCAGTAGTTTAATATTTGAAATGTTGTGCATATATCGCTCATTACAGTGATATGGAACAACCGACCACTTATCATAAATAATAATTTCATTAACTATTGTATCAAAATCATCCATATCCGATCAGGGTCTACGCTGTTTGCCAATGCATTTTTTCTAGACGCTAGGCATAAATGGGTTAAATAAGCATAATCACAATCGACATCAGCATAAGTACCGCCGAAATTAATTGCAGCGCGACCGACATCAGTACCAATACCGTAACAATCAACATCAACGTCACCGATATCAGCAAAATTACCAGAACTAAAGCAGCACCTCGAACACCACTGTCATAAGCATGACCACCACCGACATCTGCATCATCCTTACCGAACTCAGAAGAAACATGTCAAAATGTAGCAATTGATACTAATTGATTTCAAAAACAAATATTATTTTTGTAAATAGCAGACGACTGTAAAAGGTGGCAGCCAGTGCCTATTGACACTTAGTTTGAGCAAATTTACTTTAATTGAATTCCCCTCAGCCCCCCAGACTTCAATTTTGTTTGTATTCAATTCACGAAATAAAGATGCGATTATAACCACCTCAGCAAATTATGAATATATGCATGCACATTTAAGGAACGATAAACACCTATACACATTTCAAAAGTGAATATCTAAAAACAATGTTGGTCTACATCCATATGCATTTTACAACAGCATTTGTATGTAAAGCTACTGCAAACCTATTTTGGGGAAATTGGGGATATCGCAGTGACGTCACAGCAGAGACGATTCCTTAGCGGCGGTGAAAACAATGCCCTAGTTACGCACGATTTACTACGCTGATTGAGCTACCTCTGCTGACATTTCACCAATTGCCTTCCTATTGGGAAGTTGATAGGTAATTAAATGTGTTGTTATTGGTGTTTAAAATGTCTTTTGACTATAATGAAGGGTTAAATTGCACGTCGAAAGCCCGATATGACCAGAAAATAATGCTAATAGGGCTTAATGAATGTCCTTACACATTGCAAGCTGGATGTTGGAAAAATGACCCGATTAATGGCCGACGATCGAGTTCGGCGACATTCATAACCTTCTCATTGAAAATTAGAGAATGTTATACAAATAATTCAGCCCTGATCTATTGCAGTAGACGAAAGAAAATCTCAAGCACCGAATAAATTCGGGTTTCAGTAAGGGATTTCTTCGCATGTGCGTGCTATTAACATCTACCGGGAGGAGGTCGCATTACATTCCGACGAAATTTGAAATAAACGCACTTGTTTAACTATAATAAAAGCATTTAACGAATTGTTGCTGTCAACTTCAAGAAAACAAGCATCTGTTAGTATGTAACGAAGCAAATTGCGTTTCAGCGTTACATTACACGAAAATATCAGAAAGTCCGGTAAATACTGTTGTCCGACAAATACTCGCTTATCAGTATTTTGTACCAGGGAGCCACACACACATATATATATATATATATATATATATATATATATATATATATATATATATCGTGGTATAGGATCCTGTTAACACCTAGGGGCTAATGTCCGTGTGTGCGCTTTTTTAAAGGGGCTATTGTCCAAGGGGCTTTTGTCCTAGGGGCTTATGTCCAAGATGGCTTTTGTCCGTACCCCGTTAGAACCAATACATGTTTATTCATTAATCCTCTTTATAAATATACGAAATAATTATTAGCATAACAGTAAAGGTGTTCGAAAGACTAAATACTGACAATTCCACAAAACAAAAATATAAATTAGCCGTATTCTGTCTTAAAGTTAGACATTAATAAATTATATTTCAAAAATAATAAAGCATGTTTTAATTGATTGTAATTATAAATGCACAGGTGTGGATGTGATATTGTTGTTTTTCGTCAGCCATCCAAAGTGTTAGACGTGAATTGAATCAATTATAAAACAAAGCCCAAAAAAGCGGAATACATTGCAATCATTTGATGATGTGGTTATTTACTTTTACATTGAACTAATTTTCGTTTCGTCTCCACTGAATGACAATATTTATAGCTCTAGAATACAAATTGAGAAAAAAAAACACTGTATATAATGCAAACTGAACGGTCTTTGCGGGTATATTGAAATCTCTTTAATTAATAGTCATAATGAATGATAAAAATCTAGCATTTTATGATACCAAAAATCTATATTTTTAATTTATTTTACGCAAGTATTGTTAACCCCTATTGTGATCAAACGTGATTGCTCCTTTTCATGATGGTGTTACGTACAACTAATTCAGTTACGTACCTTCTAAACACGTAATTGCGGAGTTTACATTTGCCGGCACGCGTTGAATAGGTTAATTGTGTAGCAGTAAATTGTACAATATTTTAAATTTAAAGTTATTAAACACTTTATTATTATTATTAAACTGGCTAATATCTATTCACTATATAGTTCCTGTTATTCCATATCGGACAAATATCTTCATTTTTTAAACATATATTTTAAAATATTTTATAAAGCAACTGTATTTTCAATTATTTCGGCATTAAAAATTTGGCTTAAATGACTGCTCAGTATGACAAGAGATGACATAGAGGTATCATAAATTGTGTTTAATGACCACATGTGGTTTATGCAGAGACCCAAGTTGGGTCCCCAGCTTGCTTTATGACACCGTGTTTTCTTTGTCTGGACAGTATCCGATCATAACGAGATAATCGGTTTGTGATGAAGAAAGGGTCATTCAAATACCTAACATGCGGAAACAAAAAGTGTCGAAATTGGTGTGAATTAAATAAAAACAATAACATTTATCACGAGAATTTATTTAATACGTAACAAGGTACGCTTCTACAGACATATCTAAAGAGGTTCAAATCAGCTACTATATGTTGCGTATATTTAAAATTTATTGGTTGTTTGTTTTCATCCTTATTTGTGTTCGTTCATTAAATTAAATTTATAATGAAAGAATTTCTATTTCTGAGTATTTTTATTCTAAAAAATGGTCGCGAAGATGTGCCTTAACTTAAGAAAATTGCGAGCAGTGTTAAATATTTCAATGCAAATAAAATGGCGACAGCGCTTTTGTTTTCACCGTCGTCAAGGGGCATGTAACTCTAACTGACGCAAGTGCCCGGATGCTGCGATATTATGAATATGTTTACTGAAATAGAACCTTAACATATTAATGTATTAACAACCGAAGAGTATCGCCATGACAATCGATTCCTTATACAATTCCCTCTATAATTATTAAGAGTAAACGCGACCGCTAAGCCCAGATATATTCAAAGGGTTGTAAATATTGATATTTAGGGAAAGTGTTAGACGATCTAGAGAGAAATAACTTACGATTACAAGTAAAATGAAATCTACTTTTCCTTATTTTAGGTATTTACGCCGTTTTGATAACCAGCACAATACATGCAGGTATTGCACAATCTGCATATTAATTCATGTATATCCTTTTTCATGATCAATGGACGATTGAGATTTAATAAATATTTCGTGCCGTTGGATATTGATTAACAAAATATACCGCATACTGTTTTGTAGTTATTAAGCTAATTATAGTTCTATACCTCATAGAAACATAAATGTTAATCGTCGTTGTTTTCAACTTTACCTAAATGTATGTACACAAGTTCTTAAGGATCAAATCAGGTTGTCCAGAGTTATCCGATAAATACTTTCACACTTTATATTACCTTTGAAGTAATTTAGCGATGTTATTCACAATAGGGGAAACACGTGTGCGCGAACCAGCCGAGAACCCTACAATTTTGGTAAATGGCATCCATTATCATTGCATTAACGTTTCCAATAATAAGTTCCTATTCGAAAATGTGTTAAGTATAATCAGTGCTTGACAGAGTTTTTGTTTTAAATACAAATTTTAATTACATAAATTAAGGGCACTATTTTAACGCGAACAGCAATGAAAAAAGTCGATAAAATTTTAAACAAATCGAAACCTCGTCAGGATGTGACAATCACATGGAGTTGTATCGCTATTAGGGCGGTTTGCCTAGATATTAGAAGATCATCCTCTTTGCCTCACCAAAGTAAGTCCAAAGTAAAAGAACATAAACCCAAAACTTAACCGTCGCACGATATTATGTGAATGCTTTGACCTACGATCGTTCAAATGTGTATCTTGTTAATCAACGGAATCTTGTTACATATTCATATTATATATTTTTTTTATCTATTCCCAGACACTTTCATACTAGTTTCGTGTACACCAAAAGATGACATCACATATTTTTGGAAAATGACGCAATACGTATGTCATTTTATGACGCCATCAATCAGCTTATTCATTATACGAATGGCGAACAATCATGTCCCTTGACGATATCTAAAGGTTGAAGTTCGTATTATTTTTAGCTAAAGTTTTCTCGACTCTAGAGATTTCTTATGAAACATCATTAAGTGGTAGAATAAAAAGTAGTCCGTGCACGCGACAGGTATATTCAACACGGTGGGATACAGAAAGTTTATTCCATGGGATGTAATACCGTCAATGTCTGTATAAAAATGAGCTAAATATATATATATATATATATATATATATATATATATATATATATATATATATATATATATATATATATATATATATATATATTACAGTAGTAGCAGTAGTAGAAGTAGTAGTAGTAGTAGTAGCAGTAGGTAGTAGAAGTAGTAGTAGTAGTAGTAGTAGTAGTAGTAGTAGTAGTAGTAGTAGTAGTAGTAGTAGTAGTAGTAGTAGTAGTAATAGTAGAAGTAATAGTAGTTGTAGTAGTAGTATTAGTAGTAGTAGTAGCAGTAGTAGCAGTAGTAGTAGTAGCAGAAGAAGTAGTAGTAGTAGAAGTAGTAGTAGTAGTAGTAGTAGTAGTAGTAGTAGTAGTAGTAGTAGAAGTAGTAGTAGTAGTAGTAGTAGTAGTAGTAGTAGTAGTAGTAGTAGTAGTAGTTAGTAGTAGTAGTTGTAGTAGTGGTAATAGCAGTAGTAGTAGTAGTAGAAGTAGTAGTAGCAGCAGTAGTAGCAGTAGTAGTAGTAGTAGTAGTAGTAGTACTAGTAGTAGTAGTAGTAGCAGTAGTAGTAGTAGTAGTAGTAGTAGTAGTAGTAGTAGAAGTAGTAGTAGTAGTAGAAGTAGTAGTAGTAGTAGTAGTAGTAGTAGTAGTAGTAGTAGTAGTAGTAGTAGTAGTAGTAGTAATAGTAGAAGTAATAGTAGTTGTAGTAGTAGTATTAGTAGTAGTAGTAGCAGTAGTAGCAGTAGCAGAAGAAGTAGTAGTAGTAGAAGTAGTAGTAGTAGTAGTAGTAGTAGTAGTAGAAGTAGTAGTAGTAGTAGTAGTAGTAGTAGTAGTAGTAGTAGTAGTTAGTAGTAGTAGTTGTAGTAGTGGTAATAGCAGTAGTAGTAGTAGTAGAAGTAGTAGTAGCAGCAGTAGTAGTAGTAGTAGTAGTAGTAGTAGTAGTAGTAGTAGTAGTAGTAGTAGTAGTAGTAGTAGTAGTAGTAGTAGTAGTAGTAGTAGTAGTAGTAGTAGTAGTAGTAGTAGAAGTAGTAGTAGTAGAATTATTATTATTAGTAGTAGTAGTAGTAGTAGTAGTAGTAGTAGTAGTAGTAGTAGTAGTAGTAGTAGTAGTAGTAGTAGAAGAAGTAGCAGCAGCAGCAGCAGCAGCAGTAGTAGTAGTAGTAGTAGTAGTAGTAGTAGTAGTAGTAGTAGTAGTAGTAGTAGTAGTAGTAGTAGTAGTAGTAGTAGTAGTAGTAGTAGTAGTAGAAGTAGTAGTAAAAGTAGTAGAAGTATTAGCAGTAGTAGTAGTAGTAGTGGTGGTAATAGTAGAAATAGTAGTAGTAGTAGTAGTACAAGTAGTAGTAGTAGTAGTAGTAGAAGTAGTAGTAGTAGTGGTAGTAGTAGTAGTAGTAGTAGTAGTAGTAGTAGTAGTAGTAGTAGTAGTAGTAGTAGTAGAAGTAGTAGTAGAAGTAGTAGTAGTAGTAGTAGAAGTAGTAGTAGTAGTAGTAGTAGTAGTAGTAGTAGTAGTAGTAGTAGTAGTAGTACCCCCCTTTATTTCAAAATACATCTATTTTTAGTCGTGGCGACCTTGACCATGGAGATATTGATGTAATTCTTTCGTGCGACACACCGTCCCATGACGGTGAACAAATGTGCCAAATGATTTTAAAATCTCACAATGAATGACATAGTTATGGCTCGGACAAGCTCATTTATGGCCATTTTTACCATTGAAATCAAAGTGTGACCTTGACCTTGGAGATATCGACGTAATTCTTTCGCGCGACACACCGTCTAATGATGGTGAAAAAATGTGCCAAATGATTATACAATTTCACAATGAACGACAAAGGTATGGCCGGACAAGCTTGTATTCCGCCCGCAAGCCCGCCCGCCCGCCGACATTCGCCAATCTAATAACCAGTTTTTTCCTTCGGAAAACCTGATTAAATATGCACTAGAGTAAACGTTGAAATAAGTGGTCGTTTGAGTAATATTATTTCGTTGTAAAAGAATTTAAACCTTTTGCCAGATTTCAATTAAAATGCTTTTCTGTTCCGTTTAACTGTTTCTGTTGTTTTATATGAACGAACAGTTTTCAATGTTTACAACGTTTTCTACCGATTTAAAAGTATAACCTGCAAACTAATTTATTGCATGCGCTCTTTTATAGCTTACAAAGTATGTTCGGTCAGGTTTTTACTCGAAAATAAAATATGACAATGATCTTCTGAGTAACGTTAAGCTAAATTATAAGTATTTTAAAGACGGTGTGTAAGTTGTTCCTGGAACTAGTATAGGTGACGTGTCCTGAAAATCGACGATTTAAAGCGCACTTGGATTAAAACAAATTCTAAGTTCTCATTTCGTTGACTTTCTTAGAAGTTAATAGTTCTTTATTTCAACACTATAGCTCGTTACATTTAATCAATTCTCTACTCGCATATATTTCACTTAAATTGTTTCCTAAGTTCATAATCGGTTTTCGCTTGTTTCACAAGCATAACATCACCACGACTGTATATATATATAGTATTTTAAGAGTATTCTTATTAGTTGCTCTATTATATTGTAAAATATTCATGGATGCGGAATATCGCATCAAGCAAGATGCATAAACTAATTATTATATTTATAAGGGTGATTATTTCAGACCGATATATTTAGAGGTTAAAACACTTATTATAATATTGTCTTGTGGAATATTGTAATGGTTATGATTATCTCCCAATTGATTTTATTAAAAGCTATTTTAATTTCAACATTTAACAACACCAATTAACATAAAAATAAAATTTAGTCAAACATAGAGTGAAGAAGTTTTTACTGCTTTAGCAGTCCTTTTTCGAACGGCGACTATCGGAATATGATACTGTCACTGTATCGTGTTTAGATAAAACTAGTGAGAGCACAACGATAAATGGGCTATCAGGATACCCACGGTTTAGAAAAAGGTTATATAAACAACACAAATATTTCGCAAGTACAAACTATGCTGGACCACTTGCACGAATATTATTAGTGCGTCGTCATGAAGAACTATGGCTGAATCAGACACTCGATAGGCACGTAACTGACGCTAGACTACACAAATTGCAAGAAACTCGATAGGCACGTAACTGACGCTTGACTACACAAATTGTAAGAAACTCGAAAGGCACGTAACTGACGCTTGACTACACAACTTGTAATAAATTCGATAGGCACGTAACTGACGCTTGACTACACAAATTGTAAGAATCTCGATAGGCACGTAACTGACGCTTGATTTCACAAATAATAAGAAACTCGATAGGCACGTAACTGACGCTTGACTACAAAAATTGTAAGTAACTCGATAAGGCACGTAATTGACGCTTGATTTCACAAATTGTAAGAAACTCGATAGGCACGTAACTGACGCTTGACTACACAACTTGTAAGAAACTCGATAGGCACGTAACTGACGCTTGATTTCATAAATTGTAAGAAACTTGATAGGCACGTAACTGACGCTTGATTACACAAATTGTAAGAATCTCGATAGGCACGTAATTGACGCGTGATTTCACAAATTGTAAGAAACTCGATTGGCACGTAACTGACGCTTGATTACACACATTTTAAGAAACAACTACAAATAACTTTTCGTTTCGGATTATTAATTAATCGCAATTAAAAGCACTAGTTTGTGGTTTGAAAAACACACACATAAATATAACAATTCAAATAGCAATAAATCCATAGCACAAAATTGAATAGATTTACTATGGCGATATGCACAACGAACTTTACAAATTTAAACAAAAAAAAACAACATACATTTTTAAATTTTACTTTAAAACAAAGTTACATCCATTGCATTATCAAATTATTAGAAAAATATATATACAAGTGTAAAAATGAAGACATATGAGAGCAAGTATAATGGATGAAACTCTTGGATTATAATGATTTCTGCTTGACTTTGGAAAACGAATCTTTTTTCTCACCACTTATCATTATTCTATAAACATATGGGACTTTCACAGCAAAACACAAACATTGGAACACTTAGATCATGTTAACATGCAAACAAAAGTGTACGTTTAATGTGAACTAATGTCTCCTATTCGTAAATCCGCTTATTAACAGCCATTAGCAATTAAAACGTGAAGAAATTGTGTACCATTTTCTATGACTACATGTATATGGATTAATAATAACAATATGAAACTATAATATAGTTCATTTAGCACAAAATAACACTAATTTTAAAATACATTTATCATTGGGCTGAAATATATTAGTCAATTTATATTATAAATATTAAAACCATTCGAGTGGGTCATGCATATGAATTTTTATATCAACATCAGAAAATCAATTGATTCAAACAAACATTTTTGTAAATATCATGTTTACATTGTGCAAACGTGTCAATGAATAAAATAATAATTCAGAAAAGATTGATGTTTTATTCAACAAGAGGGCCAAGTTGGCCCTAGTTCACTCACCTGAAAGGAGTCGATTCATTCAATCTTTGCAAAAATATGACATAGTGATCAAGTGTTTAAGCCAGGTGAGTCAGATGCGATTATTACTTTGATTAGCATGTAGAAAATCATTCTCTTAAAATACTTAAGTATTAGGTGAAAAAGCTGTGTTTGTGAAACACTATGTCCCCCATATATTTGACGTTTGACATTGGAGGATAACCTTGACGTGTCACCACTCAAAATGTGCAGCTCCATGAGATTCACATGCATGCCCAATATCAAGTTGCTATCTTCAATATTGCAAAAGTGATGGCCAATGTTAAAGTTTGACGCAAACCAACCAAGACATTTGATATTGAAGGATGACCTTGACCTTTCAACACTCAAAGTGTGCTGCTCCATGAGATACACATGCATGCCAAATATCAACTTGCTATCTTCATTACTGCAAAAGTTATGACCAATGTTAAAGTTTTACGGAAACCAACAAGCCAACCAACAAACAAACATACAGGGCAAAAACAATATGCCACCCAGTATAGACTGGGTGACATAAAAATACAGCTTCATAAGCTTCTGAGTTCATTAAGGACAGTTATAGTTGATAGACGAATTGACAGATGGAAAAATAAAGTGAAAGTCGTCAATCTCGTATTGTCTCTATCTACATGCTGTCAGTAAGAAAGGGTTTGTACAAATCTTATGCAATCACAAAAGGAGATACGTTAAGAACACAGAATGAAAACCGATCAATTTACAAGTTTTTATTGAAGAAAATTGACAACTTTAACATACTTATTGAATCAAACATTATGGGCACTTGAGTGTTTACAAGAGTTTTGTAAGATTTGGACCTCGTGACCAAGATTTTGATCCCACATGACCCAATGTCTAACTTTGACTAGATATCATCCAGAAAAAAACATTCTCGTCAAGTTGGTAGTTATTGCGAACTATTTTTGCGGGACATATTACGCATTGAGCGTAATTTCGTCTTGCTCGGGAAGTGCACGTCGCACGGCGGATCCCAGGCACATGTCATCCTAAAATGGATATATCTGAAGAATTAGGTGATTTTTCGACGCAGAAAGATCCCCTTCACGAGGCTATACAGCGTATAGAGGACCGGTTGTCCAAAATTGAGCTTAATCAGGGTTCGTTCCGTGGTCGCTCTGCGACAACAAGGACTTCCGTTAGATTTCCGCCACCGGAAGTCGGATTTTTGCCTCACCAGGCCAATATTGAACATACTTCTGATCTGCCACACTAGGCCAATCCATTAACCTTCGATCCTGACTCATCGGCAGCCACCGCCGAAGGTCCAAGTCCTAAAAACACTTTGGCAATGTGTGAAACAGACAGTAGACATGGTATTGTTACCCCCTCATCTGAAGCTCCGTGAGTGTAGAACAGGCATTTGTAGAGAGAACCAAACAACTTTAAATGTTATTTCAAAGTGTGGTCGTTAAGTTGAAACATGCTTTAAACTCTAAAGTCAGATAAAGGAGAATGAACCTAGTGATTTAGGGCCAGTGAATATCACCCTTGCAGCACAGATTAACTATTTGCAAAACGAGTACGGTTAACTTGTAGTGAATCGTAATTTTAATGAACCCACCGGAAAAATTGTTTGCTGTTTACAAGGAAACGCCTCTGGTTTTTAACAGGAAACGCTTAACAACATACGTGTTGCGGCTGAGTTGTCTAATACTCGTTGGTTGGAATCACCGCCCAGTGGACGTGGGCGTGAACGGTCCTTTTCTAGTTATTCATCCTATGGTGGTGGACGAGGCAACCATTACGACAGGGGCCGACGCGATATTTTCGATCAGTTGCAAGGAGCACGTTTTAAAATAACCGGCAACCTACAGTCGGATGCTGATGTAGATTAGGTTCATTATGCGAAATGCTTCAAATCTTAATGCATGGCACCAGATAGGTGCTTCTGAAACTGTTTTGAGTTATATTTCCAATGGTGATAAGTTTCCTATAGTTGATGACACTCCAGGTTTTTGCTGTTAAAACAAGCAGTTTTCTACTTTACAGTCGCAGTTTTTGTTAAAAGAAATTTAAGATGTGTTGTCGCTAGGTCATGATGTACCATGTGAGGTTAAGCCGAGGTGTGTATCGCCTATAAATTGTATTTCAAAGAAAAGTGGAAATTATAGACTTGTTACTGATTTAAGATTGCTGAATTATAAGTGTCAACAACTCAAGTTTAAGAATGAAGATATATGTATACGTACTGAAATTTCATTTATTCAACTAAAGACTACATAGTAACTGCTGATCTAAAAAATGTTGTTTATTTCATGTACCGGTTCACCCGGACCATCAGGTGCTGTTAGGATTCCCCTTCCGCGGTATTTGTTACAAATGGACTGTGTTGTCGTTCGGACACTCATGTAGTCCATATTTCTTTACTAAAGTTCTACGACCAGTCATAGCATATCTTCGTTCTCAGGGATTACGAGTTGTAGTGAATGTGGACGATTTTATAGTATTAGCTGACGAGAAATGTATTTATAGTCATAGACAGCTTTTAATTAAAACTTTACAAGATTAAGGTTTGGTTGTGAACTTTGAAAAGTCTTCTTTAGTGGAATCATATGTTAAGCCTTACTCGGGATATATTATTGACACTTCGGTTGAACAGTGTGTAATTCGTATTACATCTGAACGTATTTGAAACTTGAAACTTGATGTTAAACAAGTGTTATTTGAATGGGAAATCCAAGCTCGTAGATTAGCAAGAATCGCAGGGCAACGAGAGTCAATGTCAAATTGTATATTTCCTACAGTTACTTCTAAGGAATTTATATAGATTACTTGCGACCAGAAAGTCTTGGAGACAAACAATCTTACAAACTTTCAAAGACGATATACGCAATCGCAGCATACAGGTTCGTTCCGACAATGTGACTACAGATGCATTGATAAACGGTATGGTAGGTTTCGAAGCATCCCTAGACGCAATAGCGCGTTTGATTCATATAGTGGCCATGGAGGCAAACATAAAACTTCAGGCGAAATACCTTTCGAGAAAAAAAAGCTGGAGAGCGGATTAACTCTTCCGAATAGAGTCGTCGTACGAGTGGATGCTTCATCCTCAATTGTTCAAAATGCTCGACCGCAAATGAGGTCCACACGATGTGGACAGATTCGCATCGATAACGTCGACTCAGTTAAAGAGATACAATTCTCTGTTTTAGGATCCGTTCACATCCGGGATAGACGCACTTGGGCAGACAAATTGGAAACAAATGAACACATGTGAATGCTCCATTTGCGCTTCTTCTGCGAGTGTTAAATGTGATTTTACCAACACATAAATTCCCTTAAGGGCCCCACATATTATGACGCAGCTCATCCGCAGCCCGGACAGGTTCATTACGAGGCGTTCACAGCTACGGGTAGGAAGTGATTTGCTTAAAATAGAGAATAATTCTGATTTGTGATGATTAAATGAATTCATGAATGGATATACCAGAAAGGTATTAAAGGGAATTTGCTTAACAATTTATAGTGGGTATATATTAAAATATGCATAGCCCTTTCAGTAATTATTCGATGAAATTTCATCATTTGTACGTAACGAGTGTAATACTATTAATATTGCTCATTGGGTAATTGTCGACCTGAAATGGCTTGAAGTCACCCGGGGTGACTAGAAGCCGATTCTTGTCACCTTAGGGTGACTTCAAGCCGATTCATGTCACCCTGGGATGACTTCAAGCCGACCGGGTGACTAGAATCGGCTTGAAGTCACCCTAGGGTGACATAAATCGGCTTCTAGTCACTCAAGGGTGACTTCAAGCCATTTCAGGTCGACAATGACCCAATGAGCCTTACTATTGATGGATTGCGTATGATTACACATCGCTTACGTATAAAAATACGCTGTTCTGAAAATAAATACAATTGGTTATTATTACGCAATTAAATAACTGACAGATACAAGTCATGGTTATTACGTTACATGGGTTCTTGAGCGCATGATTGCGATGGATTCCACTCAAGTCAGAATTATAACGTAACGTGTGTGCATTGGCGCATTTTTGCGATGAATTCCACTTCGCTTGAGCTATAACATAAGATCCAGTATATTAGAACTAAACTGAAAGATTTGACTCATAATTACAATTACATTACATGTATACATTCGGGAATTATTGGATTCCACGTCGCGTTCGCTAAAAATTGAGATCAAGTGTATTATAACTCAAATGACAGAGTTAAGTCAGAAATGTAAAAGTACATTTGTACCTACATAACTTAGCACTGCTTTGCGATGGATTCCACGTCGCTTGCACTGCAAATTTGTATAAATATAAATAAACTGAATAATGAACGTTTCAGTTATAAAACGTTTCAGGTATAAATAAGCACATCATTGTGATGGATTCCACGTCGGTTGCACTGTATAATAAGAGGATTTTTTTTCTCAACCGACAGACTCCAGTCAGGATTACAACATTATACATGTTAAGGCAGCGCATTAATTATTGCGATGGTTTCACGTCGCTTGCAGTTTTTCAACTATATTCCAAAAACAAATAACAAATAACTTAACTGACAGATTTAAGTCAGTGTTAAAAAGACATTGCTTGTCTTATTGTTACGAGTGATTTATTTCATATGCGTCAAGAAATAGTGTGCAGTACATTTCATTAAACTAATATGGGGTAGATACTATGTCCACATCGCATCAATTGTTAATGATTTTCAGATTCAGTTGGCGAACGGCCAGGTCGGAAACGTTAGCGCACAACGAACTGCACAGAGGGAAACTGGGAATATTTCCCAGCGGTTGGCCAGCATTAGCAATTTAACCTTAACACAAGAAACTACCGTCAAAAATCAGTTACAGTCCATAACCACTGCACTGAAATCGCTTCCGGACGAAGAAGCCTCATTAAAATGAGCGTCTACCGAAAGTGACATATCAAACATAAAGGCTTAGAAATAGTCCTGGCCACAAGCCCTTGTGATTCTGAGTCATCAGATTTGGAGGATGAACTTGATACTTACCTCGACGCAGGCCAGGCATTATCTGAAAAGGCCCCAGATGGGGACCCATAGGTTGCTTTTGGGGGATTGATCCAAAATTAACAAGAAACAAGTGATGACAATTTGGCAAACCTGACAAACAAAGCTTTGCATTCGAAGTTTAAACAGGATCGTATCAATGCACTCAAAGAAAGAAATAAAAGACCAAAAACACGTAGAAAACTTGCATGTTGCAAAAGTGGATGAAGTTCTTTGGAAACAACTTAACAAAGACACAAAAGCATATGATTTCGCTATGCAAAAAGCACAAAACAATATGTGCATGGCATTGGTTCCGACAATCATAACACTGGAACTTTTGTCGAAAAATACACAGACATGTACAAGGTGAAAGAATGCTTTACCGACACGTTCAAGGTTAAAATCAACGCCATCGCTGAATCAAATGGCGCTCGCATGGAAAAGAGATTTACTTCCAATGTTTAAACCATTATGCAACAATGAACCATCGGCCACTCAACTATTTGGCGATCATCTTCAGGAACGCATCAAGCAATTAAAATAATCAAAACTCCATCTTACATCTGTGTCAGTCCAGAAAACCTTTTTACTAAAGACGAGAGGAGGCAATACAAACGAGGTCCGCAGAAGAGCCGGGGCCATAACGGGATGCAAACGGCATCATACCTCCCGCAAAATAGGCCAACCTACCTCCCGCAAAACAGGCCAACTAGGAAGGGGAAACAAACACATTTCCAGCGAAACAACGAAAACTAACAAATAATGTAGGTACAAATATGACAATTACAGTTATTAATAGGGCGGTGAATTTCCGGGCCGGGAAGACGGCTGAAAACATCCATGAGTGGGAAACTATTACGTCGGATAACAGGGTATTAAACACAATACGGGGTTGCGATATAACACTATCCCCTTTCAATCTAACATTACCAAAACCTATCGAATTTAATCTAGAGTGCAGCAAAATAAACGATGAATCGTCAAGATTTTTAACATGTGGTATCATAGAAAAGGTTAAAACGATGATGCTGGTGAATTCATATCCAATATTTTTTATCAGACATAAACAAACGGTCGCGTTAAAATTATTTTAAACTTAAAAATGAAAAGTACGAGAATAAGACTGATTTCAAAATGGAAACGCTTTAATATGCACTAAATGCAATGAGAAAAAACTGCTATTTAACATCGGTAGATTTGTCGGATGCATATTGTTAAATAGTGATACGTCGAAGCGACCCAAAATATTTCAGATTCTTTTTAATGGTATAAAATATCAATTTACAGCATTAGTGATATTCTTGCAGTCCCAAAAGTTGGACAAAATTAATAAAATTAGTTTTCGCTTATCTCAGATCGCTAGAACGTATCAGCGTATATTTCATTGACGATTCTTGCTTAAAGGGCGAATCATAAGAGGCATGCGCGATCAATGTGCGGGATACGGGGCAATTAATGGACAGTCTTTGACTTACCGTTAATGAACAGAAGTCAGTATTGATGTAAACGACTAGTATTTCTTTGATTCGTTCTTTGCTCATAAATAATGACCGTGCGATTAACATGAGAAAATCAAACTGACATAATAAACATTTGCACACTTCTCTTAGTCATACGGCGCTCAACCATTCGACAATTTGCTGAACTTAGAGTGAAATTAACAGCTGCCACTCCAGGTGTCCGATATGCGCCATTATTTATTTGGAGAAAATGAAAATAAGAGATTACCAAGTAACGCTACACCGGGGCAACTTCGACTAATTCATGAAAGTCCCCCCTTCGATAACTAGTACATTGATGTGGTGAATTTAAAACATATGGGAGTTTATGTGTTGGATGAAATTGAATGATTAAACTAGACTTACCTTCGTAGAAGTAATGCGAAGGTTGATCATAATTTCATCCAACAAAAAACTCCCTTAGGGCTCTCACACCCACACACAACCGCCCTGATTAATATGCGATCACTCCAAAATATAAAACGCTACTTTAAATCTGCTTTAAAAAATGAACCTACCCGGGCTGCGGATGAGCCGCGTCATAATCTGTGAGCCCTTAGGGAGTTTAATAAAGGATAATATATTTTTGGGACAAAAAAATCGATTTTTTTACCTTAACTTTCAGTAAATGAACAAATGACAAAATGGTGAGACTTTTGGTAAAGTTTCCATGTAAGAGAACATTAAGAAGTAAAAATGTAGAAAAAAAGCGTGATAATAGTGAAGAAAAACTATTGTCTGAAAGAAAGAGAATCAGAGAAATCAGGTTAAAACTGAAGAATAATCCACCTTTCCGAGAAAGGGCAGATAAGATAAAATCAAAAAAGAAAGAAGAGAATAAAACATACAATTAAAAGGTAAAGCAAATGAGACAGAATGATCCTTCATATGATAAGCAAGTACGAAAAAGAGAGCGACAGAGAACGCAAGATATTGTATAGAAAGACGAAAAAACTGAATCTAAAGAGAAAGTCACAAAAGCAGACAACAAAAAAGTCCACAATTTATAAAAATAGTTGGAAGAGAAAAAGGGCTGAGCGACTCAGATATAATTCGCCTAAAGATTCAGAAGAGTTGGCCAAAACATTAAACCACTTGCTGAAATCAGCAAAACCAAAGAGGAAGTCTATGATAAATCTGAATGATAATCCAATAGTCTGATGCTATTGGTGCAGATAAGCCGGGAAGGCCATCCAGAAGTACACAAGCCACAAAGCTCAAACTAGCTGTCAATGAAATTTCAAGTCAGTTATGGTCAGAAAAGAGTCATGGCCAATATATGAGAAGAAAGAACGTACAGGTAGAGGCTACTTAAGGCAAGAGTATACAAAGATAAATGGCAAAGCAAAGTTGAGTCGTTTTTGGAAGATAATTCCCGGCTCATGCCGAATAAAAAGGACACCATTCTTGTGAATCGGGCCCCAGTTGCAAAGCGTCACCTACTTAAGTCAAAGAGCAAATTGTACACAAACTTCAAACAGCAAAATCCAACATTAAATCGCAAGTTCATAACATTCATAAAATTCACTCCCATGCAGTATACAAATCTTGACCTGAAGTGTCGAGGAGTGTGTGTCTGCACGAAGTGCTATAACCTAGAAAAGAAAATCGAAGCAATGAACATAATTGCAAATAAGTATGACAAGACAGAATTGAAAACAACAATCCGAGAACTGTCGGACAAAACACTATGTGTATTTAATTATCGTCCACACCTAGTCCGTATTGATCAGCTATGTGATAGCTGCGGACGGTAAAGTTGGTATTGCTAAATGAGCCACTACTAAAAACAATTGTCATAGAAAAAAGGATGACATACAACCAGTGGGAGCAGGTTTCTGAAAACTTCATTTCAAAGGAAGGGAAGGAGAAATCAGGCAAGCATGGCATACAAGCTGAAAGGAAGGTAAAGCCCTCTGAACTAGTAAAACTAATTGCAGAGGAGATGTCTTCATTCACTGCCCATATTTACAGATCTGATTACCAGCACATGGTGGAAAATCTGCTTAAATAAGATCTGCCTATGGGCCAAGCGCTAGTTGTAATGGACTTTAGGGAAAAACATTTCCTTCACCCCACAGGATGAGATCGAGAGTGCCCACTGGACAATCAAACAAGTAACATTGCATCCGGTTTTCTTAGTGCGACACGCTTCAGAAAGTACCATAGAAAATCCAGTTCTGTTGAAAGAGTCTGTAGTCATAATCTCAGACAGTTTGGCTCATACAGCAGAATATGTTTTTTTCTTTACCAATAAACTCATGGCACACATTAAAAAAAACCAGGTCCCTGTGAAATAAAAACCCTGCATAGGTTTTCCGATAACTGTAGTGTACAGTATAAATGCAAATATGCGTTCAGTCACCTGTTCCAGCTAGAAGAGAAACATGGCATACAAATCATATACCATTTTACGGAGTCTAGATACGGGAAAGGCCCCAGTGATGGAATCGGTGCAGCTATTAAGATGCGCTTGCAAAGGCTTATACTCGGGGAGCAGAGTGTTGCCAACAATGCAAACCAGATTTATTTGGCATTGGCCAAAAGTCAAGAAGCAGGGAAGAATCAACATTTAATGTATATTCCCCAAAGAGTCATTAGCCAACTGAAACCAGAGAAAGTAGCTGTTAAAACTGTAAAAGGCACACAGTCGTTCCACATGGTTGAAATTTGTAACGATGAAGGGGGCTTGAAATGCTGTGACTTGAGCTGTGGCTGTCATATATGTGTAGGTGATCAAGAGGAGCCATGCTTTTACATCCAGTACCGCCACAGTCCAGTTTACCATGATATATTTCAAGAAAAGAATACTTTGACAGCAGTATCCTTTCAGTCACTAATATTGATAAATACCACAACGAAAAAGTAAATTCCACATGAAATGTCCTATATACAGCTTTAAAAAGGTTCAATTAAACCCAGTCTTACATTTCTTATGAGCAGCAACAAGTCTGTACGGTTTCTGTTTTCCAAATGTGAATGTACTTTACTCATCACATATTTTTCTTTTAAAAATCTCATTTAAAATAGCGCATTGTTGTTTAATCAATAATGTACTAACTCGATTAACATTCATCGCTATTAGTTTTTTCAAATATTATATGTTACTTATAGCTTTACTAATCCTTAGCTAGTTATCGAATTTACTAACAGTGGCAATGGTGAAAATTGTCCAACTCCTGATACTGCTCCCATCAGTCCTGACCAAATCTCACGTGATGTCATTCAGCAGAGCTGTGATGATTTCTTAGAACATCAACAGCAAACTGAAAAGGCTCTGCAAGAGTTTACTACTAAGATCTCACAACAGTGTTGGAAAGTTAGAGGTTTCACAACGATGGACGGCAACTGCTTTTTCTGGGCAGTAACCGATCAGCTGAAGCGCCTTGATCTTGAACACCAGTCCCATGAAGAGCTACGACATGCTGTAGTTAACTACATCAACAATTTGTCTGAGGTACTTTTTATTTGCTGCAGTCAATTTCATCTAGCCTAATTGACATAAAGCCTTAATGACAACAGTTTTAAAATGAAACATTAAAACAAAGTATAATAATTATATACATACAGAAAACTTATGTTCAATGCAAATATATATTTGTAACATGATTACAAGTTTACTACTTTTCTGCAATAATTTTACTTACAACAGTATAAAAATTTCAGTTGAAGAGAAATGAGATGTCAGAATACATGCGGAAATAGAAGAGAACTTGCTCTTACATCCAGCTGAATCAGCGAATCGTGCAGTTTTGGCAGTTGGGTATATGGAAGATGTACAACACTATGTTAGTCCAGATAGGTAAGTCAGTGCCAGAAGAAACAATTTATTGTCATGCAATTATGCAAATGCATACACAAAACAGGTTATCTCATTGATTAATATTTCCATAATTATATTCTTTAATTTAGATATTGGCACGCACTGTCTGCATCTAATAATATCATAACATGTTTTTACAGGATTCAAGAAGAATACTTTGTTACGATACAACGTTCTGCTGGTCGAAGAAAACAGAACTATATTGCAAAGGTAGATTGTATTTCAAATTTTAGCTAAAAAAATAAATCTATTACATTTTGTATCTGCTTTTGGAAGTTTTGTTTCACCATTGGTACTTTAGTATTTTGTGTAATCTTTTACAAATAATAGTCTTTTTTAATATTTGAATGAATAAATCTAGATTTAAATAATAAGCTTATCTATAAATTTGAAATTTAACGATGTATTACATTATTTAAATTCTAGATCCTGCAAAGTGATGCCGATGAGATACAGGTACGCTTCATGAGGAAAACGGCAAAGACAGGGCTATAAACATGGCATGACAGGAATCAGACTTACTGGCAATCCATGTCAGATATATTTATGACATTGAAGCAGCCACAGCTTCTTCAGGGAAGAGGAGTTAAACTTAAATTTTCCGAGGATGATGTGTCAAAATTCTAAATGTGACGGTTTTTAATTTTTGTCCCAAGTGTACACAATTGACTTCAAGACCTTGGAGACATAAAATATAAAAACAAGTACTGTTCTTTGAACTTCTTTCTATTGTTGTTTGTTGAAAGTACATTTTTAAATGCTAAATCAAGTTAAAAATGTATATTACCTGTTTTGATGTGTTACTGAACATACATGGACACCATTTTGAAAGAACGAGTGCAAACGTATGCTTAAACAATTGCTTTTAGAACAAATGTACTGAACCATGCTGAGACAAGGGACAAAATTGTCACAAAAACCAGGTTTTCATTGTGAAAAAAAAATCTGATAAAGGGAGAAAACTCAAACTGAACTTTTGAAATGACCAAAAAAAATTAACCCCCTTTGTAAGTTTTTTTTTTTTAAATCTATTTTTAGTCGTGGCGACCTTGACATTGGAGATATTGACGTGATTCTTTCGTGGGACACACCGTCCCATGATGGTGAACAAATGTGCCAAATGATTTTAAAATCTCACAATGAATGACATAGTTATGGCCAGGACAAGCTCATTTATGGCCATTTTTGACATTTGAACTCAAAGTGTGACCTTGACCTTGGAGATATCGACGTAATTATTTCGCGCGACACACCGTCCAATGATGGTGAACAAATGTGCCAAATGATTTTAAAATCTGACGATGAACGACATAGTTATGGCTCGGACAAGCTCATTTATGGCCATTTTTGACCTTTGAACTCAAAGTGTGACCTTGACCTTGGAGATATCGACGTAATTATTTCGCGCGACACACCGTCCAATGATGGTGAACAAATGTGCCAAATGATTTTAAAATCTGACAATGAACGACATAGTTATGGCCCGGACAAGCTTATTCCGCCAGCCCGCCAGCCAGCCAGCCCGCCAGCCAGCCAGCCAGCCCGCCCGCATTCGCCAATCTAATAACCAGTTTTTTCCTTCGGAAAACCTGGTTAAAAATAACGTGTAGAAGCCTTCCTGTTCATAGTTTAGATGAATTTACACTAGATTTGTTTATGTTGTTGATTTTGGTTACAAAAATTGTTTACTTTTCTTTTATAAAATTGTCCCAATTGTACGAAATATTTGAAAAAATGTGTACCTTTTCAATACATTATCTTCAGCATTTCTGTATGCATTCGATGGAATTTTTTGCAGATAAAAGCAGACAATCTTAAATTTCAGAAAACACGAGTTTAAATGGATCTTTTCACGGTTTGGTAAATTGACAAAATTGAAAAAAGTTGTTTCAGATTCGCAAATTTTCGTTTTAGTTATGATATTTGTGAGGAAACAGTATTACTGAACATTTACCATAGTCCAATATAGCCATTATATGTATCTTTTGACGAATTGAAAACCTAACAAGAGTTCCGCGGTCGGAGATGACCGCATTGAAGCCGGATTTTTGATTTAAATGACAGGAAAGTACCTTTCGTGTTTTTGTCAATGCAATACTTAAAATACACAGCAGACAGGTCTCTTCAACCTTGTCTTGTAGTGGACTGAAAGCTACCCCAACAAAGTGAAACAGCAAAAATTATAATATTTTAGAGCCCTTTCACATTTGAAGTTGCCGCAACTGTGAACCTCAATTGAATGTCCTTGAAATTACCAGTGGTAAGCATACCAAAGTTAAATCATGAAAAAAATATTCACATTTAAGGTCACTGTCAATTGAAAGACTTTAAAATGACCAGTTGTTCTCTTGACCAGTGGTCATCTGTTAGTCATGGCAAAGTCCATGTCCAAGCATACGAAAGTTAAAACAACTTTTAATTTTTAACATTCAAGGTCACAGTGACCTTGACCTTCAATGACCTTAAAATGACCAATTGTCATCTACTAGTGCTGGCCAACCTTCATGTCCAGTTTGAAGACTGTAAGTCCAAGCATAAGAAAGTTATACCATGAAATAAGAATTTTAACATTTTTACATTCAAGGTCACGGTGACCTTGACCTTAAAATGACCAGTGGTCATCTACTAGTTCTGGCCAACCTTCATATCAAGTTTGAAGACTCTAGGTCTAAGCATACCAAAGTATTAACAACTTTAACATATTTACATCCAAGGTCACAGTGACCTCGACCTTCAAATGAATGACCTTGAAATGACCAGTGGTCATCTAAGTGTGCTTGCAAACCTTTACGTCAAGTTTGAGATTCTAGGTCCAAGCATACCAAAGTTACAACAATTTTAACATTTGAACATTTAAGTTCACAGTGACCTTGACCTTCAAATGAATGACATTGAAATGAATGACCTTGAAATGACCAGTGGTCATCTAAGTGTGCTTGCAAACCTTTACGTCAAGTTTGAGATTCTAGGTCCAAGCATACCAAAGTTATAACAATTTTAACATTTTAACATTGAAGGTCACAGTGACCTTGACCTTCAAATGAATGACATTGAAATGAGCAGTGGTGATCTTCTAGTACTGGCCAACCTTTATGTCAAGTTTGAAGACTCTAGGTACAAGCATACCAAAGTTATAACATGGAATAAGAACTTTAACATTTTTACCTACCAAAGTTATAAGAACTTTAACATTTTTACATTCAAGGTCACAGTGACCTTGACCTTAGAATGAATGACCTTGAAATGACCAGTGGTCATCTAAGTGTGCTTGCAAACCTTCATGTCAAGTTTGAAGACTCTATGTCCAAGCATACCAAAGTTATAACAATTTTAACATTTTAACATTTAAGGTCACAGTGACCTTGACCTTCAAATGAATGACATTGAAATGACCAGTGGTCATCTTCTAGTACTGGCCAATCTTTATTTCAAGTTTGAAGACTCTAGGTACAAGCATACCAAAGTTATAACATGAAATAAGAACTTTAACATTTTTACATTCAAGGTCACAGTGACCTTGACCTTCAAATGAATGACCTTGAAATGTCCAGTGGTTACTTACTAGTTCTGGCCAACCTTCATGTCAAGTTTCAAGACTCTAGGTCCAAGCATACCAAAGTTATAACAACTTTAACATTTTTACATTCAAGGTCACAGTGACCTTGACCTTCAAATGAATGACCTTGAAATGTCCAGTGGTTACTTACTAGTTCTGGCCAACCTTCATGTCAAGTTTCAAGACTCTAGGTCCAAGCATACCAAAGTTATAACAACTTTAACATTTTTATATTGAAGGTCACAGTGACCTTCACCTTCAAATGAATGACCTTGAAATGACCAGTGGTCATCTGTTAATCCTGGCCAACCTTCATGTCAAGTTTGAAGACTCTAGGTCCAAGCATACCAAAGTTATACCATGAAATAAGAACTTTAACATTTTTACATTCAAGGTCACAGTGACCTTGACCTTCAAATGAATGACCTTGAAATGACCAGTGGTTACTAACTAGTTATGGCCAACCTTCATGTCAAGTTTCAAGACTCTAGGTCCAAGCATACCAAAGTTATAACAACTTTAACATTTTTACATTCAAGGTCACAGTGACCTTGACCTTCAAATGAATGACCTTGAAATGTCCAGTGGTTACTTACTATTTTTGGCCAACCTTCATGTCAAGTTTCAAGACTCTAGGTCCAAGCATACCAAAGTTATAACAACTTTAACATTTTTATATTGAAGGTCACAGTGACCTTCACCTTCAAATGAATGACCTTGAAATGACCAGTGGTCATCTGTTAATCCTGGCCAACCTTCATGTCAAGTTTGAAGACTCTAGGTCCAAGCATACCAAAGTTATACCATGAAATAAGAACTTTAACATTTTTACATTCAAGGTCACAGTGACCTTGACCTTCAAATGAATGACCTTGAAATGACCAGTGGTTACTAACTAGTTATGGCCAACCTTCATGTCAAGTTTCAAGACTCTAGGTCCAAGCATACCAAAGTTATAACAACTTTAACATTTTTTATATTGAAGGTCACAGTGACCTTGACCTTCAAATGAATGACCTTGAAATGACCAGTGGTCATCTGTTAATCCTGGCCAACCTTCATGTCAAGTTTGAAGACTCTAGGTCCAAGCATACCAAAGTTATACCATGAAATAAGAACTTTAACATTTTCGAGCACGCCGCCACCCTGCCCGCCCGCCCGCCCCCCCCCGCCCGCCCGACAACATCAATCTATAAGCCGAGATTTTTTCGAAAAAAATCCGGCTAAAAATTATAAAGCGTTGCAACGCGAAACGATCGAACAATTTGGAGAGTTCTGTTGTTGTCGTTTAAATTTACGAAACTACAAAGATTGCTTATATAAGGTATACAATACTCAAACTGTGTTTATCCGGCGGAATAGCCGAGAGGGCTAATGCGTTTTTACTACAGACTTACTCCAGGACTCCGGGGGTCACTGGTTCGAGTCCTGGTACGAGCTACTTTTTTTTTCCTTTTTTAATTTTTTTTTTGATTTTTTACTGGAGCTTTTAAGATCCAATGTTAACATTTATTAATATAAAGCATTTAATGAAAAACTTCAAAATATGCCAAAATCTGTGAAAAGGCCCCTTTAAATTGGTATACAAACTTCAGACAAACCAGAAAAAAACTTTTCGGTGTTTTTTTATGAATGGTAAAATATACAAAATCAGATACAACGCAAGCAGTGTCCATCGGGACACGACCCAAAACAGTAATTAAAATAGGACGCTGGAAAACAACTATGTCTATGGTAAGTAAATAAGGAGCATACAGATAAGTTACTACATGGATGTTAGTGTGTAACAGAATTTGAATTATGTGTACTGTTCTCTAAAATGCAGCAAACATTAACAATAAATTAAGGTGAGCAATGAACGTAGATTTAGGTAATGATAGTTAATTCGAACTATTTTTTGCGGGACTTATTACGCATTGAGCGTCAGAATTGCGTCTTGTTCCGGAAGTGAATTAAGTGAATAAAGTGAATTGAAGATAAATAACTCGAGATAAGCTGAAGATATAGACGTAAAGACCTGGGCCTTCCGTGTATACCCTGAGCTGAGACAAGCAGCATACATTAACATAACATTAAGGTGAGCAATTAACGTAGATTTAGGTAAATACGTATTGGACCAAAACTATGGCCTCTAGTATATTTACAAGGTTTTTGTAAGATTAGACCCCATGACCTAGATTTTGTCCCCACATTACCAAACGCCAATCTTGACCTAGATATTTTCCAGACAAACATCCTGATCAAGTTTCATCATTATTGAACCAAAACTCGGGCGTATTGAGTGTTAACGAGGTTTTTGTACGATTTGACCTTGTGACCTATAATTTAACCTCTCATGACCAAACATCAAACTTTGCTTACAAGAATAAATATTATGACCAAGATTGGCATAAGGATTTTGTATAATATAATGAAAATTTTGACAATCTAAGGGCAATTATTCCGGCATATATTATGTGATTTTGCTCAGAATTAAACTTGACTGAGATCTTGTGGCCATATAGCTTCTCATCAACTTTGATAAAGAATGCTTGAGAATGTGAATGCCAGTGTTTACAAACCAAATGTGGACGGACTGACGACGGACAAAGACCAATCCGTAAACCTGAGCAATCAGGTGAGCTAAAGGGTTTTTTCACTGATCTGAGCCATTTTCAAACTTGTCCGAGATATCAATAAAACAAATGTTTTGACTTAGTTTCATGATGATTAGGCAGAAAATGTGACTTCTAAAGTGTATACATGGTTTCTCTATAGTCATATAAGGAAAACTGCGTCACCCCCACACCTGTCGGCCATGTTTGTTTTACCGTTCGGGACCATTTTCGAACTCATCTGAGATATAAGTAAAACCAATGTTTTAACCAAGTTTCATGATGATTGGGCAAAAACATGTTACTGCTAGAGTGTTCACAAGCCTTTTTTACTAAATAAATATAAGGAAAATTGGCAAACATGTTTTTCAACGGACTGGACCCATTTTTCGAACTTAACTCACTCATTTACGTAACACATGTTCTGACCAAATTTCGTTAAGATTGGACCAACAAGAGCTTTGTCACAGACGTGACGTATACCCCCACATGATGTATTGACATAAAATATTTTGCATGCTGTCTTCACAAAACAAGAGAAGCTAATTTATGGAAATTATTAAGAATTAATATACCATTATCATTAATGGCTATTTTGACCTTTGAAATCTTTCGCATGACACGCCGTCCAATGACTGTGAACAAAATTCATGTACAGAGTCATTTTAAAATCTCACAGACAATGACATAGTTATGGCCAGAAAAAGCTCATTTATGGTCATTTTTACCTTTGAACTTAAAGTGTTTCCTTGACATGGAGATATTGACGTAATTCTTTCGCATGACACACCAAGTGTAACCTTAACCTTGAAGATATCAACGTAAAGCTTTCGCATGACGCACCGTCCAATGATTGTGAACAAACGTACCGAGTAATTTTTAAATCTCACAATGAATGACATAGTTATGGCCTGGACAAGCTCATTTATGTCCTTTTTTGACCTTTGAACTCAGAGTGTTTCCTTGACCTTGGAGAAATTGATGTAATTCTTTCGCATGACACATCATCAAATGATGGTGAACAAATGTGCCAAATGATTTTAAAATCTCACAATGAACGACATAGAAAAGGCTCCGACAAGCTCATTTATGGCCATTTTTGACCTGTGAACTCAAAGTGTGACCTTGACCTGGGAGATATCGGCGTCATTCGGCGACACACCGTCCAATGATGGTGAACACATTTGCCATATGATTTTAAAATCTTACAATGAACGACATAGTTATGGCCCAGACAATCTCGTTTATGGCCATTTTTGACATTTGAACTCAAAGTGTGACCTTGACCTTGGAGATATCGACTTACTTATTTCACACAACTAACCGTCACATGATGGTGAACAAATGAACCGAGTCATTTTAAAATCTTTCGATAAATGACTGAGTTATGGTCCGGACAAACTTTCTGTTTAAAACACACCCCGTGACCTAGTTTTTGACCCGGCATTACCCATATTCGCACTTGACCTAGATATTGTCTAGATACAACTTCTGAACAAATTTGGTAAAGATCAGACAGTGCGAAAACTATATACCCCCTTTTCTTCGAAAGGGGGCATAAAAATACATGAAAGAAAAATTCACATTATATTGATGTTGATAAATTATAAAGTGGGCGTTTCCAACACAGCAAATTCAACTCTGGAACATGCTGTTTACAAGCAATAAATTTACAATCACAAGCTATTCAAGATGTGAACAACTGTTACGTGTGGCTAGGTCATGCAAAAGACTGGAGTTCAATTCCTACACACGCTTTGTTTGCCGATATTAAAATATGATTTGTACAATAATGTTCAATACATGTGAGGTGATAAAAAAATTGGCAATTAAATTGACATTTGCAATATCATTAAAATACTTAGAATGTTTCATTTTATCAAGGTGTAGGAATCTACAAGGGCATAAGACCTGAATTACACAAACATATCACATCATGAAAAGTTCTAGGTTATTTTTTTAAGAGCTTTTTACAAAGAGATAGATATAATTTGTTTGATAATTAAGCTATTCCCTGATGCCATTTTATGACAGTAAGGTATTATCTAATTTTAATGATTTGGCCTAACTTATATTTTCCTTACAAACAGTGACATAGCAACTTTAAAATATTGACAGATAAACTAGGCGGGTGAAGAGGGGAAGGCAGTATGTGTCTGGCTCCCATTTTGGCAAAATAAAAAAAATCAATAACACACAATTTACATACTAATACAATGGTCTAATTTCTTTGGAAGGTACACGCAAATTATGAATAAGCTCCTTGGTAAAAAATAGCCTGCATAAATTGGTTTATGCTGAAGAATGTCAATTTAAATCAATCTAAGTTAACTTGTGCATAAGCAGATAAAACTAGTATTAACAACACATTTCCGATTTCATTGAATTAGAGTAAAACTTTGAGAAATACCGTATATTCACACCATATTGTATTGTGTGTTCTTTTGCTGTGATTACCATTGTAACACATTTCTTTTTGAAGTAGTGTATAAAAGTACACAATATTTGGTACCATGATGAGACAATGGGAAAAGAAAACATAGTTTTCATATACAAATATTTTCACAATCAGATTTTACAACTGCAACTTTGGGTAAACATTTTTTTTATTTACAAGTACAAAATGCCCAAATATAGACTAATAGCATAACTTTACACAGAATATTAGCCAAATTCTTATCCAAATTTTTGAACATGATCACTTTAAGTTACATCACAATGACCTTCTTGCCCGCTGTTTGAGATTTGTTCATAAAGTCTTTATGCGCTAACCCGGCCTCTTCCAGCTTATACTCCTTTTGGACGTTTGGTTGGAGCCAGCCTGCATTAAGTCCTTCTGATATCCCTTGATGCATTTCAACCCATTCTTCCTGCAAAAATTAATGACAGAATTTTGGTCCAAATGCTAATAGTGAAGTTTTGATTTTGGTAGCAAGTCAAACAAGTGGGTCTATCTATCTATATATCTATCTATTTATCTACCTATATCTATATCTATATATGTATGTGTGTGTCTCAATAAATCATGTTACCCTGGGATCCGCCAGATTTTATCGGATGGGGATGATTTGAACAAATTTGGCAGAGGACCCTATTTGAAGCTACAAACCAAATATAAAATCCCTGACCCGTCTGGTTTCTGAGATTTTTTACTTTTTCATTTTAAAATCTATTTTTAGCTCTGGTTAGCAACATTTGCACCGGACCTAAACGATTTGATAAATCTTGAAAGAGGGTCACCAAAGGATTATTCCTTTAAATTTCCGTAAAATCTGGTTTGGGCTTTGTTCCTCACAAAGAACAGACATAAATACATTACAACACCTAAATATGCCTTCACCAAAGAAAGCTTTAACATTCAGAACATTTAGTTGTTGTTTTTTAATCACGGCAAATGTGTGGTGGTTGAAATCGACTGACTTAAAACTATGCCCAAGAGATTGTCAATATGCATTTTATATTTATAGGTTATTAGACGTTTCACTGTACAATACGGAAATATATTTGGACGAGCACACAGTTTGATGTCATAACGGCTCGTCCAATATGACTTCAAACTGTGTGCGAGTCCAAATATATCACGTATTGTACAGTTTAAACGTCTAATAAGCTTTTTATTCTATATCCCTTTCTTCAGCTCTTTGTTTCATTTTAATTTTGATTTGAAAATATTTTAATTGCATCTATGCTATTTTCAAGACAAGCGCCCGTGTGAGTCGATTATAGTACATTCGGATACTTTTTCTCGGTAACAGCTTTTATCGTTATAAAACAATTGCTTAGTGCACTTGTACTCAACTGTCCAATGTGGAATAAATACAGACTTTTTGGATCCAATACCGGAATATATTGGACGGTCACGTGGTACATATGAAGAATGCCGATTGGATGAATTTATTGGATATAAAATAAAATGCTGTATTGTTCTGGAAAATTGTACTTCGTTTTCTTGTGAGTATGCATATGTTTAGCAGAGTATGGATTTGAAGTCTGGAATATTTTTAAAATAAATTACTAAGGCTGCTGATACATGTGAACAAGAAATATTATTATTTTATCATATGTTCATTTATACCAACCAATAATTTGCCTTATTATATGCCAAGTGAATGCCCCACATATTACTGTATAGGAATTGTGATCATTTCCAAGCCACCTTTGAACAAATCCTTAACAAATTCAACAGAATCTACATGCTTTTGAAACTGCACCTATTGCAGATATGCAAAAACATGGTCCCATATTGGACTGCACAGGCTAATCTGGGACGACACATTACACACATGCATTAAACCCCCTTTTCACAGAGCGTGGCTCATATATATTTAAGAGAGCTGTGTACAATACCAATACATATTTTTATTTTATTATGCCACGACAGCGCATTTACGTTGGAGACGCTGACATGATATTTTAAAGTGTTATCGGATACCCATCCGATAACAGTTTTAAGCGCCGCCCATCAATATCCGTTTTAAAACTCCGCCCATATTTGGTTTACTCAATGATTTTTTTAGCGTTCCATGTTTTAGCCCCGCCCATTCTGAGAACTACTTTTTTGTAGGCGTGGTATGTCGCTTCTTTGATTTAAATGGAAACAAACAACGATTCATATTTTATTCAGAAGTTAGAACATTAATAAACAATAAGTTGTTTTTTTAAACAAAACTAACACTTTATTAAGTATGTATCTATAGGGAAATATAAATTAAATGAGCATTAATCAATGGAAAAAAATTAAACAAATACAAATGTGCACCGCTACCATTCATTGGCTGCAGATGAACACAATTTAAAACAGTAATGATAAACATTTAAAACGTAACACAAATATACTTAACACGTTTTAAATAAAATATGACAGATTTGATCAAGTTAAAGAAGAATTTATGACAAATATTCACTAAACATCTCGTCTAAGATTATATTAAAAAAAATTAACTAATACTTTACAAATGCTTTCCTTTTTTGTGTCATTCTTATAAAAAGCAAGGCAGACAGGTGAATAGCATACACAATGAATTAACATTGACAAAGTAAAATAATTAATACTTGATTGAGATGCTTTGCTAATGCCTACCATGCATAATAATACATGACAATTTCAATTTTTAAGTGTCTGAAATCAAACTTTCACAAAAAAAATGATTCTATCTCCACAACCAAACAGGAAATTTGTGTAGTCAACCTGAAAATAAAATAAAGAACCCTTTAGAAAAAAAACCATCATCAAACATTCATTGCATAACTGCTTCAACCCTTTCAGTGCTGGAACCGAATTTTGAAGGCCTTTGCAAACAGTTTGGATCCAGATGAGACGCCACAAAACGTGGCGTCTCATCTGGATCCAAACTGTTTGCTATTCTGATAGTAATCTTTGAAAAAAATGAAGAAAATGCTTATTTTACAAATTCAGCAGACGACATTTTAGCAGACGACAAATTTCCCAGCATGCAAAGGGTTAAAAATAAAAATCCAGATATATAATTTGTATTAAAATTGAAACTTTATAAATATAGTGACATAAAGATTTATAACATGTTCAGATAAAACAATTACATAAATACTCTCAAAAATAATTTGTCGACAAAAAAGTATTACCTTTCCGACAAATTAATTAGATGGGTTGATGTGAAGCTGTGCCGGGATGCAGATGGGGGGGGATATCTCGAGTTGGTTGAGAGGCAGAGAAAGACTCGGACAAGTGCAACTGACGAGGGTAGAACTGTGCCGCCAATAATTTTGGTAGATATCATCACCCATGGAATGTGTGGTCGCAACTTTCTGCCATTAAAAGAAAAACATTTCATATTATAATAAAATAAAACAAATTCAATAGGAGATAACATTTCAAAATAGAGTGTTTTAATAACATTTTTATGGCACAACTTGAACAAATTACAACTTTAATAGACACAATATTATTAATACAAAATGAAAATGTATAAACTCCACTTTATATAAAAATAATTAAGAATTTCTTTAAACTTAAAATATTTTTATTATGGACTCGGGGCTTTTTTTTTTATTAAGGGAATAGGTGTTTGTTTTCCTAATTTGAGAAATTTGCGACTCAAATTTTCACAATTTAAAGAAGTTCGGGACTCAAATTTTTACAATTTAAAAAAAGTTTGCAACTCATTTTTTCACAATGTTGATCTGTGGGCGACACAATTTTGAACAGTTTTCGACACATGTTTTCAAAAAAGTTGCACAGCGTGCAACTCATTTGTTCACAGTTTTCAACAGTGAATTTTTTTATGAACAGTGCGTGACTCAATTTGTTCACAATTTTGAACAGTGTGCAACTCATTTTTTAAAAGTGTGAACAGTGCGCAACTCATTTTTCCACCATGTTGAATAAACAGTGCGCGACTCTTTTTTTTCCCCAAATTTTGAACAGTGCGTGACTCATTTTTAAAAATTTTGAACAGTGCGCAACTCATGTGTTTTCACAATTTGAAGAGTTTGTGACTTATTTTTTTGTAATTTTGAATGAACAGTGCCCCACAAAATTGTCCCCCATTTTTGAACAGTGCGCAAATTATTGTTCCAAATTTTGTACAGCGCGTGACATGATTTTTCACAATTTTGAACAGTGTGCAACTCATTTTTCCACAATTTTGAATGAACAGTGCATGACTTATTTTTTTGCAACAATTTGAACAGTGAGCAACTCATTTTACAAATTTTGTACAGCGCGTGACTCATTTTTTCAAAATTTAATTTTTGAAAAGTGTGGGACTCTTTTTTCTACAATTTTGAAATCATAATGAACAGTGGGCAACTAATGTTTCCCACAATTTTGAACAGTGCGCGACTCATTTTATCAAATTTTGGTACAGTGCGTGTCTCATTTTTTCACAATTTCGAACAGTGCGCAACTCATTTTTCAACAATTTTTAATAAACAGTTCCCGACAGTAGAACAACTGGCACTGATCATTGGTTCATCAGCATGAGAATGGGTGTAAAAAAAATGGCACAAATAATGAAACATGTGTGTTGAAGCATGCATACATAACAATGAAACTTACCAACCACTCGGCCAGGAAACATATGGTGCAGAAGCTGCGGGATTCAGCATGCTCTCCCACTGATATTATGCAGATCAGTGGTCAAACTGGCAGTCAACTTATGTTGGGATTTCCCAATTGTGAAGATATTAACCTCAGCAATCTCCAAACACAAACATGTTCATTTATTGTCAAACAGCAATTAATCCATCATGTCACCCTGACAGTTTAAAACACGATGCAAAACCAAAGCATTTTCGTTTCGTCTAACACACAGCTGGTAACGTCGCTGAATATTGCACAAAAGCAGCTTCATTATGAAGTTCCAGCGACTCGAAATACACGTTCCTCACCCACTTTGACTTCGCACGTGAAGGCCTGTTTTTGGGGGAAAACTGTTAACATCTCACAACTAAACGTATATTACGGAGATGGACAAGTTGAAAAATAAATCACTCTTATCACTTCCAAATTGCGCACTACGTTAAAATCCCGTTCCATTTGATTATTGTATTTATTGTTTGAAATTTTCACTCTACACATTCGCTTTGAAAATAGCGGTTGGTGTGTACTCTTGGAAGTACATGTCGAATGTGTTATTGTACAAAATATTGGTATTGTGTTTTTAGTGCAGAAATTGTTCTTTTAAGTTTCGATTTCTCGCTGCAGTTTTTGTATTATTTGCGTTTAAATTTGATTGATTGTTGCTTACTTTCGAACTATTTTTTTATGTGTAAATATATATGCATAGACGCTAGCGGATGCAATCAGGTTGCTACTAATTTGCATATTTATTACCGTATTTACATCAATGAATTTAGCGGTTGTTTGTTTATGTTTGTTTTGTAAATATTTTCTTATTTACTTTAAAATGTGGCATAATAAATAGAATATATGGTTGGTGACTTTTGATATCATGTGATATAAGACTCGTCCGATATGGCGTGTGAAAAGGCTCGGCAAGCCTCGCCTTTTCCTACGCCATATCAGACTCGTCTTATATCACATGATATCAAAAGTCACCAACCATATATTCTCTATTTATTATGCCACGACAGCGCATTTACGTTGGAGACGCTGACATGATATTTTAAAGTGTTATCGGATACCCATCCGATAACAGTTTTAAGCGCCGCCCATCAATATCCGTTTTAAAACTCCGCCCATATTTGGTTTACTCAATGATTTTTTTAGCGTTCCATGTTTTAGCCCCGCCCATTCTGAGAACTACTTTTTTGTAGGCGTGGTATGTCGCTTCTTTGATTTAAATGGAAACAAACAACGATTCATATTTTATTCAGAAGTTAGAACATTAATAAACAATAAGTTGTTTTTTTAAACAAAACTAACACTTTATTAAGTATATATCTATAGGGAAATATAAATTAAATGAGCATTAATCAATGGAAAAAAATTAAACAAATACAAATGTGCACCGCTACCATTCATTGGCTGCAGATGAACACAATTTAAAACAGTAATGATAAACATTTAAAACGTAACACAAATATACTTAACACGTTTTAAATAAAATATGACAGATTTGATCAAGTTAAAGAAGAATTTATGACAAATATTCACTAAACATCTCGTCTAAGATTATATTAAAAAAATTTAACTAATACTTTACAAATGCTTTCCTTTTTTGTGTCATTCTTATAAAAAGCAAGGCAGACAGGTGAATAGCATACACAATGAATTAACATTGACAAAGTAAAATAATTAATACTTGATTGAGATGCTTTGCTAATGACTACCATGCATAATAATACATGACAATTTCAATTTTTAAGTGTCTGAAATCAAACTTTCACAAAAAAATGATTCTATCTCCACAACCAAACAGGAAATTTGTGTAGTCAACCTGAAAATAAAATAAAGAACCCTTTAGAAAAAAAACCATCATCAAACATTCATTGCATAACTGCTTTAACCCTTTCAGTGCTGGAACCGAATTTTGAAGGCCTTTGCAAACAGTTTGGATCCAGATGAGACGCCACAAAACGTGGCGTCTCATCTGGATCCAAACTGTTTGCTATTCTGATAGTAATCTTTGAAAAAAATGAAGAAAATGCTTATTTTACAAATTCAGCAGAAGACATTTTAGCAGACGACAAATTTCCCAGCATGCAAAGGGTTAAAAATAAAAATCCAGATATATAATTTGTATTAAAATTGAAACTGTATAAATATAGTGACATAAAGATTTATAACATGTTCAGATAAAACAATTACATAAATACTCTCAAAAATAATTTGTCGACAAAAAAGTATTACCTTTCCGACAAATTAATTAGATGGGTTGATGTGAAGCTGTGCCGGGATGCAGATGGGGGGGGGATATCTCGAGTTGGTTGAGAGGCAGAGAAAGACTCGGACAAGTGCAACTGACGAGGGTAGAACTGTGCCGCCAAGAATTCTGGTAGATATCATCACCCATGGAATGTGTGGTCGCAACTTTCTGCCATTAAAAGAAAAACATTTCATATTATAATAAAATAAAACAAATTCAATAGGAGATAACATTTCAAAATAGAGTGTTTTAATAACATTTTTATGGCACAACTTGAACAAATTACAACTTTAATAGACACAATATTATTAATACAAAATGAAAATGTATAAACTCCACTTTATATAAAAATAATTAAGAATTTCTTTTAACTTAAAATATTTTTATTATGGACTCGGGGCTTTTTTTCTTATTAAGGGAATAGGTGTTTGTTTTCCTAATTTGAGAAATTTGCGACTCAAATTTTCACAATTTAAAGAAGTTCGGGACTCAAATTTTCACAATTTAAAAAAAGTTTGCAACTCATTTTTTCACAATGTTGATCTGTGGGCGACACAATTTTGAACAGTTTTCGACACATGTTTTCAAAAAAGTTGCACAGCGTGCAACTCATTTGTTCACAGTTTTCAACAGTGAATTTTTTTATGAACAGTGCGTGACTCAATTTGTTCACAATTTTGAACAGTGTGCAACTCATTTTTTAAAAGTGTGAACAGTGCGCAACTCATTTTTCCACCATGTTGAATAAACAGTGCGCGACTCTTTTTTTTTCCAAATTTTGAACAGTGCGCGACTCATTTTTACAAATTTTGAACAGTGCGCAACTCATGTGTTTTCACAATTTGAAGAGTTTGTGACTTATTTTTTTGTAATTTTGAATAAACAGTGCCCCACAAAATTGTCCCCCATTTTTGAACAGTGCGCAAATTATTGTTCCAAATTTTGTACAGCGCGTGACATGATTTTTCACAATTTTGAACAGTGTGCAACTCATTTTTCCACAATTTTGAATGAACAGTGCATGACTTATTTTTTTGCAACAATTTGAACAGTGAGCAACTCATTTTACAAATTTTGTACAGCGCGTGACTCATTTTTTCAAAATTTAATTTATGAAAAGTGTGGGACTCATTTTTCTACAATTTTGAAATCATAATGAACAGTGGGCAACTAATGTTTCCCACAATTTTGAACAGTGCACGACTCATTTTATCAAATTTTGGTACAGTGCGTGTCTCATTTTTTCACAATTTCGAACAGTGCGCAACTCATTTTTCAACAATTTTTAATAAACAGTTCCCGACAGTAGAACAACTGGCACTGATCATTGGTTCATCAGCATGAGAATGGGTGTAAAAAAATGGCACAAATAATGAAACATGTGTGTTTAAGCATGCATACATAACAATGAAACTTACCAACCACTCGGCCAGGAAACATATGGTGCAGAAGCTGCGGGATTCAGCATGCTCTCCCACTGATATTATGCAGATCAGTGGTCAAACTGGCAGTCAACTTATGTTGGGATTTCCCAATTGTGAAGATATTAACCTCAGCAATCTCCAAACACAAACATGTTCATTTATTGTCAGTCAAACAGCAATTAATCCATCATGTCACCCTGACAGTTTAAAACACGATGCAAAACCAAAGCATTTTCGTTTCGTCTAACACACAGCTGGTAACGTCGCTGAATATTGCACAAAAGCAGCTTCATTATGAAGTTCCAGCGACTCGAAATACACGTTCCTCACCCACTTTGACTTCGCACGTGAAGGCCTGTTTTTTGGGGAAAACTGTTAACATCTCACAACTAAACGTATATTACGGAGATGGACAAGTTGAAAAATAAATCACTCTTATCACTTCCAAATTGCGCACTACGTTAAAATCCCGTTCCATTTGATTATTGTATTTATTGTTTGAAATTTTCACTCTACACATTCGCTTTGAAAATAGCGGTTGGTGTGTACTCTTGGAAGTACATGTCGAATGTGTTATTGTAAAAAATATTGGTATTGTGTTTTTAGTGCAGAAATTGTTCTTTTAAGTTTCGATTTCTCGATTTGATTGATTGTTGCTTACTTTCGAACTATTTTTTTATGTGTAAATATATATGCATAGACGCTAGCGGATGTAATCAGGTTGCTACTAATTTGCATATATTTATTACCGTATTTACATCAATGAATTTAGCGGTTGTTTGTTTTTGTTTGTTTTGTAAATATTTTCTTATTTACTTAATAATGTGGCATAATAAATAGAATATATGGTTGGTGACTTTTGATATCATGTGATATAAGACTCGTCCGATATGGCGTGTGAAAAGGCTCGGCAAGCCTCGCCTTTTCCTACGCCATATCAGACTCGTCTTATATCACATGATATCAAAAGTCACCAACCATATATTCTCTATATATACCTCCGACTCTCGTGTGATACGTCATCATACAAGCCACTCAACTGATACAAACTCTTGGAACAATTGACTAGCCTTATATTCTGTATGGACTCGTAAACAGCTGGAATACTCACATCGGACTTGCATATCAATGATCCAATATGGTATGTCAGCTCCGTACTAGCACACATAACCTAAACTAAGTACATTATAGTATAGGGTATTGTATCGGTGTTACCATCTACTTACTGGTGGAGAATTCCACAGTTCCATTCCAGTGACAATCGACTCCTTATGCATGAGAAAACGTGGGGTGACCTCTGTGTTGCCCCTGTTTCCAACAACCTAGTAGGCAACAAAAAAGCATAATCCTGGATTAAGGACACCAAGAAATAAACCGACTTAAGAGTTTCTATTTGACCATCAAGCTTTCACAGCCATCTATTTTCATCAAAAAGTAATGAATATAAAGAGTTGTCCCCCAGCTTTAATCATTTTTATATTTAATGTCCTGTAGAATGTCTTGGTCTGTATTGTATATACAGTTGATAACTTGCCATTAATTGATAGTCGTTTTGAGAAAACTGGGCTTAATGCATGTGCCTAAATTTTTACCAGGCTTATCAGGAATGGCACTTTTCGCCTACCATATATGTTTGCTAGAAAAGACCTCCTTTTAACCAATAATTCCATAAAAGCGGGAAGTGTAAGCATTGATAAGCCTGTGAGGACTCCACAGGCTAACATAGGACTATACGCAGATGCATTCCGCCCAGTTTTTCCAGAACAAGGATCAATTTAATACAAGCTAGTGTTAATTGATTCTATATTCCACCAACCACAATGATGCCTCCCTTGTTGATTATCTTCAAGTCTGTCTCCAAATTCACGTTGGCCGTCATCTCAATGATGATATCTGGTCCCGTGCCATTGGTAGCTGCCTGGAAATAGGCAAAAATTGTTTTTGTTGCCAGAATATACTTAAAAAAAGTTTCCATAAATACCAGTGTTGATTCATTACATATCAAAAATTTATCACAATTATAGAATGGCAAACCACCAGGGAGTTTTTGTCAATGAGAAAAATGAAAACATTCTTCTGGCTTAAATCACATGACAATAAAGAATTTTATGTGCACTGTCGATGTTTTCTAATACACAACAAAGTCTATTAATGCTCCAATTTTGTTTGATTAATTCTATATTAAAAACAAGCAAATTCATTGAATTGATATCCCCCGCCAAAATACTTCTGGACACAAATATTTATGGACGGATGTTCAACGCCAACATCATCCTCTTATCCATTTATATACTCATACCAAGTTTCAATGAAATCTGCCAAAGCACTTCCAAGATATGGCTCCGGACACAAAAAAGCTTTTTTTCAAGATACAAAGGGTCAAAACCATGTTATTATCTAATGGTGTACAATGCCATTTGGCGTGCATCATCCTCTTATCAATATATATATATATACTCATACCAAGTTTCAATGAAATTCGCCAAAGCACTTCCAAGATATGGCTCCGTTCACAAAAAAGCATCTTTTCAAGATACAAAGGGCCATAACTCCGTTATTAACGGATGGTTTATAATGCCATTTGGCGTGCATCATCCTCTTATCCATATATATACTCATACCAAGTTTCAATGACATCCGCCAAAGCACTTTTAAGATATGGCTCCAGACACAAAAGTGCCGGACGGACGGAAGGATGGAAAGATGGACGGACGGAAAGACGGATAGACGGACAACGCCAAAACTATATCCCTCCGCCTATGGCAGGGGATAATAATTAAAGGAAACCAGTGAAGATGGTTAAGAATTTACTATAAACATATCATTAGAACAAATGTTTTGAGCAAGTGTGATGATGATTGCGCAAAAACATGCGGTTTCTAGAGTGTTCAAATTGTTTCACAAAGGCATATAAAGAAAACTGCCCTGCCCCCTGACCCAATTTATTTAATGGACTGAAACCTATATCAGACTTTGACGAATTATCATTAGCACAAGTGTTCTAAGCAGGTTTCATGCAGATTGGCCAATAAATGTGACTTATAAAGTATTCACAAGGTTTTACGTAAGCCATATAAAGAAAAACTTACCCATCAACTGACTGCAAATTGAAAAATTTGACAATTTCAAACTTGATCGAGATATCATAGGAACAATAGTTTTGATAAAGTTTCATTATGATTGGGGGAAAAAGGGTGACTTCTAGATTGTTCATAAGTTGTTTCTTTAAGAAGACCTAGTGACAAAGTTTTCCAACCACATGACCCAGCAGGTTTTCCACTGGCTTAAAATTGGCTTTAGCCAAATGTACCGTAGAACAAAGTTACTCTTCACACATTTTGTCTGTTTCATGGGGTTTTATGAACAAAAAAGATGTAGCCAAATGGTAATTTCTTGAACCAAAGCTTATTTGTAGCCATTTTATAATTTGGCAAATGGCAGATCAAGCCCTGGACCTAATTTTGAATTCGTCAAATCTATCATTTGACAAATGTTCTGACCCAAGTTTGATGAAGATTGGGCTATAAATGTGGCATCTAGAGTGCTCACAGGGAAAATGTTGACGACACAGGATGAAAGCGAGACAACAGATGATTGACACAAGATTGTCACAACAAGAGCTGTCTCCATAGGATGACATATGCCCCCGAAAAACTCTTTGATAGAAGTTATGAGCATTTTTCGAAACCTAAACGCAGATTTCAAAACCAAAAACGGGACCCTAAGTTCAAGGTCAAGGTCAAAGGGGTCAAAATTTGTGTGCCAATGGAAAGGCCTTGTCCATGTACACATGCATACCAAATATTAAGTTTACATCTGAAGCGACATAGAAGTTATGAGCATTTTTCGAAACCTTAACGCAATTTTAGAAACCTAAACGTGGACCCTAAGTTCAAGGTCAAGGTCAAAGGGGTCAAAATTTGTGTGCGTATGGAAAGGCCTTGTCCATATAAACATGCATACCAAATATGAAGGTTACATCTGAAGCGACATAGAAGTTATGAACATTTATCGAAACTAAAACACAAAGTGTGACAGAAAGACAGACGGACAGACAGACTGACAGTGCGATCAATATATGCCCTTCTTCGGGGGCATAAAAATTCACCATCAGCATGTTGTGCTCAGTTTAACTTAATTATATGAAGACCCCGGGGCATGGACAATTTTGATCACAGACGCATGTTTTAAACCAACCATGACACGTTGCATATCAAAAATCAAGGCTCTGAGAATAGTAATTTTTGAGGGCATGGTTTTCAACATATAAAGCTTTATCTACAAGCCAACATAAACTATGTGACGCTCAGTTTTGAAACCGGTGTAACAGGTCATTTCCCCCCCCCCCCTGGCCACTTTTTCCCCGGGGAAAAAAGTAAACTAGTACATTTTTTCCCCGGGAAAAAAGTGGCCAAGGCCAATTCTTCCCCCCTAGTCCATTTCTTCCCCCCCCCCACATATTTCTGGACAGATGGACAACGCCAACATCATCCTCTTATCCATTTATATACTCATACCAAGTTTCAATGAAATCTGTCAAAGCACTTCCAAGATATGGCTCCAGACACACAAAAAAACATTTTTTCAAAATACAAAGGGCCATAACTCTGTTATTATCCGATGGTTGTGTACTATGCCATTTGGCGTGCATCATCCTCTTATCCATATATATACTCATACCAAGTTTCAATGAAATCCGCCAAAGCACTTCCAAGATATGGCTCCGGACACAAAAAGCATTTTTTTCAAGATACAAAAAGCCATAACTCCGTTATTAACAGCTGGTGTACAATGCCATTAGGCGTGCATCATCCTCTTATCCATATATATACTCATACCAAGTTTCAATGAAATCCGCCAAAGCACTTCCAAGATATGATTACGGACACAAAAAAGCATTTTTTTCAAGATACAAAAAGCCATAACTCCGTTATTAACAGCTGGTGTACAATGCCATTAGGCGTGCATCATCCTCTTATCCATATATATACTCATACCAAGTTTCAATGAAATCCGCCAAAGCACTTCCAAGATATGGCTCTGGACACAAAAGTGCCGGACGGACGGACAGACAACGCCAGAACAATATTCCTCCGCCTATGGCGGGGGATAACAACAGAATTTGATTTAGAGTTGCTTAACCTGCCTCCATCCCTTATCTTTTATTTTACTTATCTTTTATATTTATAATTCACCTTTCGGACAGTTTTACCCCCCTGGCCAGTTTTCCCCCCTACCTTGTAAAAGCAGTTCTAACAAAAGAATTTGATTGAGAGTTGCTGTTTGGCCAGTTTTCCTCCCTGGCCAGTTTTTCCCTCCTACCACGTAAAAGTAGTTTTAACAACAGAATTTGATTGAGGGTTGCTAAAACTCTTAAACTCTCTAGATGTCAAAATTTCTTCCTGATCTTCATGAAAATTGGTCACAATGTCCATCTATATCAAATCATTACCTGAGTTTGGAAGTTAGTCATGTGCAGGCAAAAGCTAGGTTACAACTAAGTCAAATCATACAAAAAGTTTGTCTGCACTCTAGAAGGAGTTTCAGCTTGGTGATAAAGGGCCCTCAGGGCCCTCTTGTTTTTTCAATTTTAGACCATTTAGCCCCCCTTGCCAGTTTTCCCCCCTACCTTTTAGTTTCGTTCCAAAGACCACTTTTACACTTGTTTTTTATCTTTTGACAATTACTTTAACAATCAAAACAAATCGAATAAGCAGTAAACCAGTGTAAAGCTTCAATATCCATTTATTCCTAACATATCCTGTGGGCATCATATAGGAATATTCGACAGCAGGAGGCAATAACAATTTTACAAATATGGGTTTTATAAGGGATTTCTACTAAAATATATTACTGATAATGTTTATTTGTAATAAATTTAGTAAATGCATTTTGAAATTCCTACAACTCACATGGATGATTCTTTTAATAGAATAAATACACATGTTCAGATAATTCTATCTTAGTTGAGCAACCAGGATAGGAAAATCAAATTTTTATATACTTCCAAAGAAACTATAATATGCAATAAGTGCCTATTGAACTTATATAAGTGTAATCTTTCAATATCTAAACTGTCTAACAAATCGATGAAATGAACAAAATGCAATCATATATCGATCATATATCTACCTTTAAGGTTCAGTAGGTGGGTAGGTAAATTAAGTAATATGGTTATGCCCCCGAAGGAGTGCATATTGTGATCGCACCGTCTGTCTGTCTTTCCGTCAATATTTGCGTCTAGGTTTCGAAACATGCTCATAACTTCTATGTCGCTTCAGATGTAACCTTCATATTTGGTATGCATGTGTATATGGACAAGGCCAAGAGTTGCAATTAATTCTTTAAGTAGGGGGGGGGGGACAATTTGGCCAAGGTGGGAAAAAACGGCCTAGGCCAATCTTTCCCCGGGAAAAAAATGGCCGGGGAAAAAAATGGACCGCTACACTGGGTGCATGATTTGAAAAACTTAACACAAAACCACAATCAAATGTTACATACAAAACATCACTTTTTAGAGTTATAGCCAATATAATTATAGATATTTTGTATTTTGTACAAAATAAAAGTAAAAAATAGTATAAATAAGATGTGGTTATTTCATGACATACCAGTATTTTGTCAGTGTAGCCCTGTTCCTTATAGCTGAATGCCCCTGCGGCCCCTTGTTTGAGCATCAGGTCTAGTAATTCTGGGGTCCCTGCCGTCACAAGCACTTTAAGGCCCTTGGAAACCCCTATCTGGACACATGCCAGAACCACCTACAAACAGCAGAACAACTGAACAAAATTACTGCAAACTCATTATTATTCAAGGGAATATAAATGGGCCGTGCCCTGTGAAAAGGTAGTTTTATGCATGTGTGTAAAGTGTTGTCCCAGATAAGCCTATGCAGTCTGCACAGGTTAATCAGGGACAACACTTTTTCGCTCTTATGGTATTTTTCGTTTAAAGACAGTCTCTTCTAAGCGAAAAACATTTAAGCGAAAAGTGTCGTCCCTGAGTAGCATATGCGGACTTCACAGGCTAATCTGGGAGCACTTTACGCACATGCATTACATCCCCTTTTCACAGAGCACAGCTAAAATTATTTTTGTTGATTTAGTGGGCAGACCAATCCATCCATCCCAAGAAATAATTATGGCCAATCTTTAAAATTTGTAAAAAATTTCTAGTCAAAATTACTGACTTTAACCTTTACCAAACTACCGATCCTAACCTAGGCCTCCTATAACACATCCATAGTACAAAATTTTAAAACAAGTTTGTACTTTGATGTGAATTTGACAGCATGAAAATTTTGCAAAACTAAGAGTATGGGTTGGTCTTACCGCTGCACTGCTGGATCCATGCACCAGCACAGTGTTTCCTGGCTTCAATTTATCTTTAGCTCTGAAAAATTAACATGGAAAGTTTTACAGTTGCAACTACAAATGCTTGCTTTAATAGATGCAGAAGTGTGGAATAGACTCAAATGGTGTTTGTAAGGGACATGACTGGAGTTTAAATTACTATTTCTGGTAAAAGTTATAATGATAATAGAAACAACACAACATTAAACATATCCAATCTCAAATAGATTATTTGTATTCAAAATTATAAATTAAGTGACTTTTAATATGGGTTTGTATCAAGCTGTTTGTAAGAATGAAATAGCTGAAAAAAATTCTAGGTTACAACTAAAACAGCAAAAATGACTGAACAGAACATGACTGTGTATGAAATAAAGCCACAGCATGAGTGACAATTATTGTATAACCATAATTATTCTGTATGTTTGGATACTTCAAATGTTGGGGCAACAATTAAATGAAGGGAAATAACAGTATAGATATATGATGATTCTTGCTCTTTGTATCTGACTTACAAAACCTAATGTCTCTGTGAAAATTCTATGTTCTCTATTTACTATATAAATAAAGGAAAACAACAGAGGCCAAAATAATTTTTTTTGAATACACTTGCACTATTTTTATTGTGTAAATTTCCTTTGATAACTGTTTTCGGTCTGGCATATAAAAGCACAAAACTCTATATATCCTGGTATATCCTTTCATTGCAGATATTTGTTTGTTACAATTTTAATTCTTTTAAAAGGAATAAAAACAAGAGCTGTCAGAGGACAGCGCGCTCAACCTTTCGAGTGCTTGACAGTATAACGTTAGCCATCATGGAGAGGGGGGGGGGGTATAATGTGGGTGTGTGGTCATTTAAAAGATGATCTTTCAAAAATAAGGAAAATAAATATTTCCCTTTTTTTGGGGGGGGGGATTCTAGGGTGGGGCATGGGGGATGGTTTGGGTGTAGTGCATTGTGGTATGTCAGGTAAGTGTTGTTTTGTCAAAGTATGAATCAAATGTGATCATAATTAAACAAGTTATGGCAATTTAAAGAAAATGGTAAATTATCTAAGTATAAAAGGGGTCATTATTCTGTGAAAATGATTGATACAGTTGTCTGCTCTTGTTTATAGATTGGAATCATGTTGGTAAAGAAGTTTGCAAAATATGAAAGCAATATGTCAAAGGACATAGAGAATATTTGAGGTGGTACGCAAACTGTAACATAGATTTATCAATAATATGCATATTCTAAGTATAACAGGGGCAATAATTCTGTCAAAATGCTTGATACAGTTGTCTGCTCTTGTTTAAACATTGGGGTCATGTTGGTTAAGAAATATGCAAAATTTAAAAGCAATATGTCAAACGACATAGGAAATATTTGGGGTAGAACGCAAACTTTAACATTTGAACGCTAACGGGAATGCTAATGCTAACGCCGACGCCGGGGTGAGTAGGAAAACTCCACTATATATATTTCATATATAAAAGTTGAGCTAAAAATTAAACAAGACTATTGCCAAACAATATATATCCCCTACCGCCTCCACCATTGTCAACAAATCCACCATTGTCAGAATTTTTTATCTATATTTGTTGCCATAGCAACCAGAATTTTCGACGTAGGAACAAAATGAAATGACGTGCATAATGCCCATATAGACATCTTTCCATGTTTCAAGTGTCATGAAAAAAAATATGTAGAACTTTTAAAGTTACCGCAGATAAAAAAAAAACACCATTTTCAGCAGTATTTCTAGTCTATTTGTTGCCATAGCAACCATAATTCTTGACGTATGAACACAGTGAAATGGCGTTCATAATGTCCATATTGCCATCTATCCATATTTCAAGTGTCGTGAAAAAATATGAAGAACTTTTAACGTTATCGCAGGATCCAGAAAAGTGTGACGGACAGACTGACAGACAGAGCGCAAACCATAAGTCCCCTCCGGTGAAACCGGGGTATCTAGTCACTTCGGCATCTGGTTACTTCGGCACCGTAAAAAAGTGCCACTTCGGCACTCGGGTTTGACCAGTTCGGCATTCACAGTTAGTCACTTCGGCACTGGTACATTATAACATTTTTAATTGATGTTCAATCAGTTTGCAAAGTATATACACAAATCGCGTTGCCAATTAAAGTAGGTGTGATGTATTTTTCCTCAGTTTGCCAGATCAAAGTTTAATAGCAATTCATTAAAAGGCCAGTTAATTGATACATAAAAGCGTTTGGTATAATTTGATATTAGCACTTCGAAAAATTGCGTGTTGTTTGTGTATATACTAGATTTTCTATGTGATGGAACTCTTTTTATTAGCGTACTATTTTTGTATGTACTTTTGTTTGCATCTATTTTTTGTTATTCCAAAAAAATGTTTTACAATAGCTTTTTTTCTTTTTACTTATTTGTGACTAGATGTGATATAAGATATGAATATGATATTTTTTTGCTATATCGAGTATTTATGACTCACTAGTGTTTGCATTCAAAAAGTAAATGCCCATCATATTGGTCTAGTTTTTTTATGACAAAAGAATGTTTTTGTGTTTTGCTGCATTGTCTGCCTTTAAGAATTTTGTAATGGGCCCCCCTTGGGATTAGGGTGTGATTAATAGTTGTATTATCAACAAAATTCGTTCATTACGGTCCACACGTCACTCTTATAACTGCTCGCGGCATAATAATCTCGCTTAGAACCAAATTAGATGCAGCGAGTATTTTCTATCTATTGATCCTAAAATATAGACTTATATAAATATAAATTATGTGTTTCTGCTATAATGCTCGACATAATTTTGCCGACATGTTATAAATTTTTATTTTCAAGACGATTTGTATGTCTGTATTACTATAAAAAAATATTGCCTAATGTTAATTATACGTGAATGAAGCTTCTGCTAGATTTCCAAGATGAAAATAATATACCTGTATACGTAATTTATGATATTTTTTATGCATAATATGCATGATGCATCGAAAATTCTTTATTTGAAAAAAAAGTGAAAAGTTTGTCGGTATGTAAAATCATTTAATTTGCATATCTAAATTCTTAAATGTGTGTTTTGCTGGATTGTCTGTCCTTTTGAAATAAATCTGTTGGTAAGAATATTACAAAGTTCAAGTCCATTGTTATCGATTCTTTGCCATGTACCAGTATGCTTTTTTTTAACTTTGTTCAAAATAGAAATATAAACTGATCAAAATTCGATGAATTATATTTGTTTGGTTATGACCATTTTTATCGATGTTTGCCATTTATATTTCTCTCGATTTAGAACAAGCTTTGCACACATATTTTGAATTCTCTGCATTTTATTAAGATCAGACTTGGCGGCTCCATACAATAAGACGTTACAGTAATCTAGATGTGAAACAACTAATGATAAAACAACAATCTCGGTGGCTTCACTTGTTAAATATTTTCGAATGCTTTTGATTTTAACATAATTAAGCATGGCTGTTCTACATTTACGCGTTATATGCTCCTTAAAATTAAGTGTTTCATCTAGAAAGGCACCAAGATAGCGTATACACTAATAATTGTTTCAATAATAAAGGAACTGATACAACTTAACGGTAACGATACAGCGTGTTTACATTATATTTTATTAAGAGGAAATGTTAATGCCAAATAAATCGCGGATAACCCGGTGCTTTAGTTGAAATTCACAACGAAACTTTAAATGGAAACTAAATAATCTCAATGTTGTACCCGCTACGAAATTTATGTTTTTGCATTATGTACTGTAAACACGTGGCACCAATATGTGTTCATTATTTCAGCAATTTATCAACGCGATTTTCATTACTGACGGATTTGTACATGTACATAAAGATACCACAAATATGTAGCCGATAGCGTTTGTCCAAATAATTACGTTAAAAGTGATATTTACATACAATATTCTGACATTTTAAATTTTTACTAATAACTATCAATAATGTTAACACGTGTTAAATACGGAATCCGGATAGTGCCAAGTAGATTGTCGCGTGTCGACCTTCATGGTCCACGCACGACATTAAAGCGACGCACGATATGACATTCGACATTTAAAGTCGACATGGGACAATTAAGATTTGAGTGTCGCATATCGCGCTGGATTTTAGAAGAACAAAATACTGCAGATAATCTTGACTACACATGGCATATTTCTTTTAACTTTTGTGAAACTGACAATTCTGGTGTCAAAATATTGAACTTGAATTTTATGACAGTTTTAATAAATGTATTTAATGATAAAGATAATCATTTTAACATTGCGACGCTTAAAATACACCATTCCCTTTGTTGCGAGGAACGGCTATTCGGCCTAAAATGTCATGGCGAGTGTTCCCATGCCAGTGTCAATCGACGACTTGATAGGCTACCCGTGCCAGAAAAGTGAGACGATCGAGAGGCTTCCCGTGCCACAACGAAAGTGTAAGTAGCCATTTTTAAGTAAAATTGATGAAAAGTACTATATAGCGTACATTGAACGTAAGGATTTGGTCATAAAGATGATATCAATGACACTAGATATTTGACAATAAAGCTGTGTTAAAAAGTCATGAAAGTGGCATGTATGCACGATTGTTCCACCAACCTCGTCATCATTCCATCTTCGATAGAGGTTGGGATAAGTGTTTGGACTTGCGGAATACTGTGAACATTTAGATGGATATATGCTTCAACTCATGGATCTTCTCTTTTTATGCACAAATGTGTTTACGGGTTTTAATTTTATATTTTCTTACCTGTTTTGTGAATGTCGATCATCCGTTTTCTTGGATATAACAGAGAGGCAGCCGAGAATGAACAGAGAGGCAGCATTTTGACAGAGAGGCCACCGATATGCATATACACCGTGCAAGTGATCAGTGACTGATTAGATAATTAATTGCACTTTGTTATCGGATTATAAGCAATACACAGTGTACAAACACATGGTCAGCGTGATTATTCTACGTATGTCTGTCAATAAACCGGGCTACCGCTCTTATAGATTTATAGTAGCCCGACGGGCGTCATCTGGAAAATTTCAGTAGCCCGATGAAAAATTTCGGTAGCCACCGGGCTCCGGGCAATGGATTAGTCGGACACTGAACATAATAAATTCCGTTTTTGAGTTATTCATTTTGAGCTTATTCCCATTCATCCAGTAGTTAATCTTAACAAGAGGGCCAAGATGGCCCTAGTTCGCTCACCTGAGAGGAGTCGGTTCATTCAATCTTTACCTAATGTCAAACATGACCTAGATATTGACCAGACAAACATCCTGGTCAAGTTTCATCATTATTGAACCAAAACTCTGGCGTAGGGAGTGTTTTTGTAAGATTTGAAATGGTGACCTATATTTTGAGTTGACCCCCCTTACCAAACATCAAACTTTTCTTACAAGGATCACTGTCAACTGGGTCATGCGAATTGTGTATCGTGTTATTTCTTAAAGGTTGACCCAGCATTTGTAAAAATATTGCAAGACATATACATTTCCAGAAAGGAAATTCATTTCTGCGTTGAATAAGACCGAGATCGTGAAAATCGCTGCACAATTTATGAAGATATGGCTGTTCAAAGCGATGCACCCCGTTTTGGGGTGATTTTGAGTTGCATACCTTGTTTTATATATATATTTGATAGTGAAATTTTTTTTTTCAGAAAAGTTAATTTTTCGTTATAATATGATTATTTATCATACAAAAAGATGTTTTCACTAATTAATATCATAGCCACACGCTACCCACCGGTGAATAAATGTGGCCTCTCGAGTGTTTACGAACAAATGTTAACGGACGGACGGACGGACGACGGACAAAGACCGGTCACAAAAGCTCACCTGAGCAATCAAGTAAGCTAAAACGTAGAGTTTATATATGGTGCATTTCATTTGACAACATTTACTCAAACCTAACTTGACACGTTTGATTGTGACTAAAGAATGCACAACTACACAAATAAGTAATTATCGGCTTTTGACGACATTATAAAAATTAACACGCCACGCGCAGACAACAAACGTGCGAAATTACGCTCAATTAGCAACTGGTTTTAATTTGTGTCTGCAGTTTTGACTTCGGATTAATGATGGATAATTAGGTGTGAATTATATTGCTGGAACCGACAGAATCACCTCGAATTAACGATTTCTCCGGTTTAACGAAGTTCGGATTAACCATGACATTTTCCATTAAACAAAGAAGAAATAAAATCGGGACCCCAAAATACGGTGATTTTGTATTATCGGTGTTCGAAATAACGGTGTTGAAGTGTACAAGTTACAAATGTCACGTGTGAATATACAAGCAAAAGGGTTGGATATAAAGTTTTAACAACATTAGTAGATTCTTCCCTTTAATTACTGAAGTTGTGATTAGAATGGTTGTTTGAATTGTGTAACAAGATGAATGTAAGCATTGCAATAAATCATTTCAAATTTTCATACTTTATGTCTCCAAAATGTATCCTGTTGTTTAGTGATACAATTATCACTGTTGATTTAGGATGATGAATCTATGTATAAAAAAAATGACAGAAATGGAGCTAGTGTGTGAGGTTTGTTATCATGAATAATTAATTTGTTTAATGTTGTTTAAATTTACAGTGTTTACTATTTTAATTAGCGAAGAATTTTCAACGAATAAATTGTTATTAATTTTGATATTTTTTTTAACACTTTTTAGTTAAATACAACGATTTTTTTGTTAACTAAAATGAAGATACAGAAAACTAACCATTACGAATACATTAACTATATAAAATATCTGTTTCTATTGTTTTCCGAAATATGCTTATTAAGTCACAAAATAACAGATTACCAGATTACGTAAATATTTGTAAAACATTCACATACGCCTTGATAACAGGAAAAGGAATTTGGCCACAGCGGCTGTCAACCCCGGGAGATAATTTGCAGGTTAATGATATTTATGGATCTATGAGTGACACGTGTATAACATATGCCACAGTCTCTGCGCGATTCATCCACTCATATGCAATGAAAATAGAATTGACGGAATTGTCAAATACATGTAATGCATTGAATTATTATGCCACATATCAGACAAGAAAGCGAGGTTGCAATTGGCAAATTTGTAAAAGCCAATCATATGTGTTTTTATGTTGTCCACTTTAAGAAAGTATATAAATATGCATGTACTGTTGATTTATCTGTTAAAAATAATTAACTAGCTAACGTTTTACGTTATATCAAGCCTTTAAAACATGTTTCATACTGTGATAATTTGAATATATTACATGCATCTTGAAAATTAATTTCTGAGTATTTATCCCTATGGATGTGTGTGTAGCGTGTTCCCGTGGCCTCCGCCGCCGGCAACATGGAATTGCCTGCGTTGTATGTAGCCGTCTTACGCAGATGATGGCTTTGTCGTTTCTGCCAGCAGAGCATGTAATCCATGTTTTTTCTCACTTTTTCATAATAGAAAAATTAATCAGATTAAAATTCGGTGCATTATATTTGTCATATTTGGTTGATCATTTACATTTTTATCGATGTTTGCCAGGCATATTTGTTTTTACGTGTTTCACAGTAGAAAAAAAACAAATGATTAAAATTCGATGTGTTTGCCATATTTTTATGTTCCTATATCAAGAATATATATTAAACTTAGGTTAAAAATTGAAGTTTGCAAGAGGTTTGCAAACATTTAAATTTTGATTTAACTATTTCATTTCCATTTCCCATTTCCAATTAATTTTCAATTTTAAGATAAAATAAAGCTTTAGAAATATATTAATTTACCAATAAATGCATTTTATTTGTAACAAACTTACGTACTTAAAAAAAACTAAGTGCCGAAGCGTCTAAATATAAGTGCCGATACATCCAACTTCAAGTGCCGAAATAACTACCGAAGTGCCGAAGTGACTTAAGTCCGAAGTGACCAGGTATAGCATTCGAAACCGGTAGGGGACAATAAAAATAAACTTACTACACATTGTAATGGCCATAGGTAACAAGATGTGTTTGTGAAACACAATGTCCCCCTATATTATGTTTGACCTTGTGAAGGATGACCTTGACCTTGACCTTTCACCATTCAAATGTGCAGCTCCATGAGATACACATGCATGCCAAATATCAAGTTGCTATCTTCAATATTGCAAAAGTATTCATAAAATAAGTGATTTGGGCCACATATATTTGACCTCTGACCTTAAAGGGTGACCTTGACCTTGACCTTTCACCACTCAAAATGTGCAGCTCCATGAGATGCACATGCATGCCAAATATCAAGTTGCTATCTTCAATATTGCAAAAGTAATCATAAAATAAGCGATTTGGGCCACCTATATTTGACCCCTGACCTTGAAGGATGACCTTGACCTTGACCTTTCACCACTCAAAATATTCAGCTTCATGAGATACACATGCATGCCAAATATCAAGTTGCTATCTTAAATATTGCAAAAGTATTCATAAAATGAGCGATTTTGGCCACATATATTTGACCTCTGACCTTGAAGGATGACCTTGACCTTTACCTTTCACCACTCAAAATGTGCAGCTTCATGAGATACACATGCATGCCAAATATGAAGTTGTTATCTTCAATATAGCAAAAGTTATTGCAAAATGTTAAAGTTGGCGCAAACAGACCAACAGACCAACAAACAGACAAACAGGGCAAAAACAATATGTCCCCCACTACTATAGTGGGGGACATAAACATTTAGAGCGGGACCACACTGACACATTACAAAAAAACAAATTTTAAGTAATTTTTGTAAAGATTTTTTTCCAGATATACCTCCTACTTATATACTCTGTTCTTACTTTATGCATAATGCACGATACGCTGTATAGCAAGGTACTCCCAGACCGGCTCCATGGGAAAAACTCAGGCGGTCAGGTAACTTCCCGACCATAGCTTCCTCAGCGACTGTATATTCTGCATACCCGCCAGACACAGTCCTTATTAGGAACACTTTATCACCTTCCTGTGGAAATCCAAAAGAACAGGTCATGATTGTTAACCCTTACAGTGCTGGAACCGAATTTTGAAGGCCTTTGCAAACAGCTTGTATCCAGATGTGGCGTCTCATATTGAACCAAACTGTTTGCTATTCTGACAGTATTCTTTGAAAAAATTGAAGAAAATGCTAATTTTAGAAATTCAGCAGATGACATTTTAGCAGACGACAAATTAGCCAGCATGCAAAGGGTTAATACATTTAGGGATTAAGCATGAATGTTCTATACTGGACTCGTTTTCATAAAGCTGTTTTGAAATTCATTTAAATCCTCAAGTCTCTGGCTATTTCATTTAAAGGTCTTTAATATTAAATGTTTGAAAATGGTAAAGTCAATATTGCTTGAATTATTAACATTGTATCCATTGTAGAAAAAAAACATTGTAGTTTGCAAAGAAAATTTGATTTGAAGTTATCACTTCTAACCCAGGGCCTACCAATTACAAGGCGAGTGCCAAACAGAGTGAGCTTACTTAGCTGCTTACACACGTTTTCAAGAATCTCGCTTAAGTTATGTACCATGACATTTAGTACAACTTAAGTTCAGAGACAGATGGAGTTTTGCCACTACCAGCCTAGTGTAATACAGAATGATTCTCCAGTAGGTTTTGCATATACCAGCCCAGAGTAATATAGAGTGATTGTCCAGTAGGTTTTGCATATACCAGCCCAGAGTAATATAGAGTGATTGTCCAGTAGGTTTTGCATATACCAGCCAAGTGTAATATACAGTGATTCTGCTGTTAGTTTTTCCATTACCAGCCCAGTGTAATATAGAGTGATTCTCCTGTTAGTTTTGCATACACCAGCCAAGATCAATATAGAGTGATTCTCCTGTTAGTTATGCATATACCAGCCAAGAGTAATACAGAGTGATTCTCCTGTTAGATTTAGATATAACAGCCCAGTGTAATACAGAGTGATTCTCCAGTAGGTTTTGCATACACCAGCCCAGTGTAATACAGAATGATTCTCCAGTAGGTTTTGCATATACCAGCCCAGAGTAATATAGAGTGATTGTCCAGTAGGTTTTGCATATACCAGTCCAGAGTAATATAGAGTGATTGTCCAGTAGGTTTTGCAATTACCAGCACAGTGTAATAGAGAATGATTCTCCTGTTAGTTTTGCATATACCAGCCAAGATTAATATAGAGTGATTCTCCTGTTAGTTTTGCATATACCAGCCAAGAGTAATACAGAGTGATTCTCCTGTTAGATTTAGATATACCAGCCCAGTGTAATACAGAGTGATTCTCCAGTAGGTTTTGCATACACCAACCCAGTGTAATAAAGAGTGATTCTCCAGTAGGCTTTGCATATACCAGCCCAGTGTAATATAGGTGATTCACCGGTTAGTTTTGCATATACCAGCCCAGAGTAATATAGAGTGATTGTCCAGTAGGTTTTGCATATACCAGTCAAGTGTAATATACAGTGATTCTCCTATTAGTTTTGCATATATCAGCCAAGTGTAATACAGAGTGATTCTCCTGTTAGTTTTGCATATACCAGCCCAGTGTAATATAGAGTGATTCTCCCGTTAGTTTTGCATATACCAGCCTAGTGAAATATAGAGTAATTCTTCTATTAGTTTTGCATATACCAGCCCAGTGTAATATAGAGTGATTCTCCTGTTAGTTTTGCATACACCAGCCCAGTGTAATACAGAGTGATTCTTCTGTTAGTTTTAGATATACCAGCCCAGTGTAATACAGAGTGATTCTCTAGTAGGTTTTGCATATACCAGCCCAGTGTAATACAGAGTGATTCTCCAGTAGGCTTTGCATATACTAGCCCAGTGTAATACAGAGTGATTCTCCTGTTAGTTTTAGATATACCAGCCCAGTGTAATACAAAGTGATTCTCCTGTTAGTTTTGCATATATCAGCCCAGTATAATATTGAGTGATTCTCCTGTTAGTTTTGCATATACCAGTCCAGTGTAATACAGTGTGATTCTCCTGTTAGTTTTGCATAAACTAGCCCAGTGTAATATAGGGTGATTCTCCTGTTAGTTTTGCATATACCAGCCCAGTGTAATATAGAGTGATTCTCCTGTTAGTTTTGCATATACCAGCCCAGTGAAATATAGAGTGATTCTCCTATTAGTTTTGCATATACCAGCCCAGTGTAATATAGAGAGATTCTCCTGTTAGTTTTGCATATACCAGCCCAGAGTAATATAAAGTGATTCTCCTCTTAGTTTTAGATATACCAGCCCAGTGTTATACAGAGTGATTCTCTAGTAGGTTTTGCATACACCAGCCGAGTGTTATATAGAGTGATTCTCCTGTTAGTTTTGCATATACTAGCCCAGTGTAATACAGAGTGATTCTCCTGTTAGTTTTGCATATACCAGCCCAGTGTAATATAGGGTGATTCTCCTGTTAGTTTTGCATATACCAGCCCAGTGTAATATAGAGTTATTCTCCTGTTAGTTTTGCATATACCAGCCCAGTGTAATATAGAGTGAGTCTCCTGTTAGTTTTGCATATATCAGCCGAGTGTTATATAGAGTGATGCTCCTGTTAGTTTTGCATATACCAGCCCAGTGTAATATAGAGTGATTCTCCTGTTAGTTTTGCATAAACTAGCCCAGTGTAATATAGGGTGATTCTCCTGTTAGTTTTGCATATACCAGCCCAGTGTAATATAGAGTGATTCTCCTGTTAGTTTTGCATATACCAGCCCAGTGTAACATAGAGTTATTCTCCTGTTAGTTTTGCATATATCAGCCGAGTGTAATACAGAGTGATTCTCCTGTTAGTTTTGCATATACCAGCCCAGTGTAATACAGAGTGATTCTCCTGTTAGTTTTGCATATACCAGCCCAGTGTAATATAGAGTGATTCTCCTGTTAGTTTTGCATATACTAGCCCAGTGTAATACAGAGTGAGTCTCCTGTTAGTTTTAGATATACCAGCCGAGTATAATATAGAGTGATTCTCCTCTTAGTTTTGCATATACCAACCCAGTGTAATATAGAGTGATTCTCCTGTTAGTTTTGCATATACCAGCCCAGTGTAATATAAAGTGATTCTCCTGTTAGTATTGCATATACCAGCCCAAAGTAATATAGAGTGATTCTCCTGTTAGTATTGCATATACCACCCCAGTGTAATATAGAGTGATTCTCCTGTTAGTATTGCATATACCAGCCCAGTGTAATAAAGAGTGATTCTCCTGTTAGTTTTAGATATACCAGCCCAGTATAATACAGAGTGATTCTCCTGTTAGTTTTGCATATACCAGCCCAGAGTAATACAGAGTGATTCTCCTGTTAGTTTTACATATACCAGCCCAGTGTAATACAGTGTGATGCTCCTGTTAGTTTTGCATATACCAGCCCAGTGAAATATAGAGTGATTCTTCTATTAGTTTTGCATATACCAGCCCAGTGTAATATAGAGTGATTCTCCTGTTAGTTTTGCATATACCAGCCCAGTGTAATATAGAGTGATTCTCCAGTAGGTTTTGCATATACCAGCCCAGTGTACTATATAGTGATTTTTCTGTTAGTATTGCATATACCAGCCCAGTGTAATACAGAGTGATTCTCCTGTTAGTTTTGCATATACTAGCCCAGTGTAATACAGAGTGATTCTCTAGTAGGTTTTGCATATACCAGCCCAATGTAATACAGAGTGATTCTCCAGTAGGTATTGCATATACCAGCCCAGTGTAATACAGAGTGTTTCTCCAGTAGGATTTGCATATATCAGCCCAGTGTTATATAGAGTTATTTTCCTGTTAGTTTTGCATATACCAGCCCAGTGTAATACAGAGTGATTCTCCAGTAGGTTTTGCATATACCAGCCCAGTGTAATACAGAGTGATTCTCCAGTATGTTTTGCATATACCAGCCCAGAGTAATACAGAGTGATTCTCCTGTAGGTTTTGCATATACCAGTCAAGTGTAATATAGAGTGATTCTCCTGTTAGTATTGCATATACCAGCCCAGTGTAATACAGAGTGATTCTCCTGTTAGTTTTGCATATACCAGCCCAGTGTAATACAGAGTGATTCTCCTGTTAGTTTTAGATATACAAGCCCAGAGTAATACAGAAATATTCCCCAATGGAGTTTTTCCAAAACCAGAACAGTGTAACACTGTAATACAGACAGATTGACTTCAGCAGTTTTGCCAACACAACTCCAGAGTAATATGTACTAATTATAATGCTCACTTAAAATCATCGGGCCATTTTTTTTCAATAAAAATAAAAACCATACTAAAATAACAATACATGTATTACAGAGCTGTCATTGAAATTGCACACTGGTGCTTAACATACCTTAAACTTTGTGACACTGGCCCCAATCTGTGACACAATTCCAGCGCCGTCAGCTCCCGGCGTGTATGGCAGAGGAGGTTTAATTGAGTATGTACCGTTACGGATGTACGTGTCCACAGGATTCACGCTGGCTGCTTTAACTTCTACCAATACCTGAAGAATGTCACACATATTACCCGGTAGGTTTACTCAGTACCAGTGATCTCCACAAACACCGGCAGGCCGGCTATTTCAATTGTTACATTCAATCTAGACGCCAGCTACTTTTCCACAAAATATCAATTACAAGAATATTGCCAAGCAATAAAAGTCCCCTACCGGTGAAACTCCACAATTTTCAGCAATATTCATAGTCTATTTGTTGCCATAGCAACCAGAATTCTTGACGTAGGAAGAAAATGAAATGACGTGCATAATCTCCAAATTGCCATCCGTCCATGTGTCAAGATTCATGAAAAAATATGAAGAACTTTTAAAATAATCGCAGGATCCAGAAAAGTGTGACAGACAGACACACAGAGCAAAAACCATAAGTCCTCTCCGGTTTCACCGGTAGGGACTTAAAATGGCACAAAAACATCTGCTTTTTTGCTTAGTTGCTGGCTTTTTTGAAAATATAACTGGCTACTCAATTTTTTTTCTGGAGAACACTGAGGTGCTCTAGAAACTGGGTCAAAATGATAGTCAAATGCTCATAAAACAGCATTGTTATCTTACAATGCTTTAACTCTCTCCGTGCGGGAACCGAATTTTGAAGGCCTTTGCAAACAGTTTGGATCCAGATGAGACGCCACAGAACGTGGCGTCTCATCTGGATCCAAACTGTTTGCTATTCTGATAGTATTCTTTGAAAAAAGTTGAAGAAAATGCTAATTTCAGAAATTCAGCAGACGACATTTTAGCAGATGACAAATTTCCCAGCATGCAAAGGGTTAAGCAGAGCATGAAACTTATTATAATACAATTGTACAGCAAAATTGGCAGTTTAAAGCTTGCTCCACAACAGCTAAATACAAAATTGTTGAACAAGTTTCATCTTCTCTTTGACTCATTTGATAAATAAAACAGCAAAAAAAATAAACAGAAATACACATATTGAAATGGTAATGCCAATCTCTTTAAAAAAAAGTAGTTTTTAAATAGAATTTTCATTTAAAAAAGAAAATGTCCATTTGTCCCCCAAAATTGTGAGTTCATAGTCTTATTTCATTTCAACTTTTAAAAAGGGGTTCATTAGCTTCAGACAAAAAAGGCTGATCACCCATTTTACAGAGTTCAAAAATGTAGACACACTGATACACCTCATGCATTCAATGTTCACATATTCCTGTGCCTATTGTCACTGATAAATGATAGCATGTGCTTGTAAATACCCCACTGTTTAATATCAATTTCTACAGGATATGTATCAATGAATTTTTAATAATGTCATTGTGTATGATTCAAGGATAAGGTGTCCACCTAGCGATCATGGGTTCAATCCCCAATCGGGAAGCGTCTTCTAGATTTTCCCCAAAGACACCAAGTACTGGTTATAGGCCCAGGAAACGGACTCGAGAGCTTTTCTATAAGCCTGAGGCTTTCAATGCAATCAAGCTTAAATAAATAGGTTAAAACTATGATTTTGTTTAACAGATTGATTTTCCAAGCTTGTGCTTTAAGTTAACCACAGTGTACAATTATTGGCATTTGATAATTGAACTGTAGAATAAATCTTTAATTTGCACTCAATTTAACTTTGCAAATCAAGATTTCGTTGACATTAGAACATTTAAAAATAACTTCTAAGGGTAAATATTTTAGCCTTTCTGCCACACTTTAGCTAAGGAATATTTCTGTAGATAATTGCATGGAGATTCGACACGTTAACATGAATTTTGAAGAGCAATCAGATTAACATGTTTGGTACAAATAGACATCATACTTTTGTTCCTGAAGTGATACACACCAAAAAACACAAATACATTCAGGAGAATATTTGTTGCTTTACTATGATCACTTCATTAAATATCGGTTGAAGCCATTGTCTATCACAGGTATACATGTCTTTAATTATATGTGAAAATATGGATGTGCGATAAATTGGAATCAGAAAAAAATAATTGTTTTGCTGAAAAAGGGATAGCAAGGTGCCACGTAGTTTGTGGAGAACACAATAACATAAACGTCCATTGCAGTTTTCTTTGCATTTTATTTCTGATTATTAAACTCAACACAATGTTTTCAAATGTTAATGAATTACAAGATAAAAGCGAGACTCTCAACGGCCTCACGACACACAAAGTTGTGTGTCCGCTTTGCCCAGTTGTGTGCATGAGACTGACCAGTTACTTAAGTCAAAATACAGATATAAACAATGAAAAAGTTGATTGTAACGTGTGCAAAAACGGATGGGCCGTGTGCAAAGCCACATGTCTACCAATTGCAACAAAAATATGATGTATGCAACGGACAAATAACGAATACATACAGCATTGCAAACACATACGGAATAGACCAATGTTTGACTTTTATAAACGAGGCAATGAAAGGATGGTCTTTGCCATATGAAATTTGGGTTATTGCTCTGATACAAATTTTGATTATTATATTTATTCAATAATGCCCAAAATATGTGTTATATTACAGAGTGAAAACTTAAGAGTAATTGCATTACTCATTTATTATGACATAATAAAGTGACAAACTTTGGCTATGCCACAAGAAACCAGAACTGTTGCCCGCTAAAGTCAAAACATTCAAAATTAAATTATGGAGTCCTATTTTTTAAGTATAACTTTTTCTTTATATAAAAATATATATATATTTGTGTTAGTTGTGTGGACAGTCATTACAGGTATACCTGTGTATCTGTAGGGACTGGTACTGGAACTTGGAAATCAACCCTTAACACTTCTGGTCCACCATACTGGGCAACACGGATGGCTCGCATCAATGCACGTCCAGACATTGTTTCTAGCTGATCTATGAAAAAACATGGGACAAAATTGTCACAAAACCAAGTTTTTAATTTGAAAAAGTCTAATAAAGGGAGACAACTCAAACTGAACTGATTGTTTAAAGTTACCCACCTTGTTTCAAAATAAATCTATTTTTAGTCGTGGCGACCTTGACCTTGGAGATATGGATGTAATTCTTTCGTGCGACACACTGTCCAATGATGGTGAACAAATGTGCAAAATGATTTTAAAATCTCACAATGAACAACAAAGTTATGGCCCGGACAAGCTTGTTCCGCCCGCCCGCCGACATTCGACAATCTAATAACCAGTTTTTTCCTTCGGAAAACCTGGTTAAAAACCTGGCTAAAAACATAAAAAGAATGGCACTTTTTCTGCGAAAAATACCATGATAACATGTCTGCATATTTTTCATGTGTCAAACAAACCTTTATTGAACAAGAGCTGTGTTCGTGAAACACAATGCCCCCTACTGCACCGCTTTGAAACCATATATTCTACCTTTGACCTTGAAGGATGAACTATCACCACTCAAAATGTGCAGCTCCACGAGATACGCATGCATGCCAAATATGGAGTTGCTATCTTCAAAATTGCAAAATTTGATCTTTGACCTTGAAGGATGGCCTTGACCTTTCACAGATAAAAATGTACAGGTCCATGAGATACGCATGCATGCGAAATATCAAGTTGCTATTTTCAATATTGCAAAATTTGACCTTGAACTTGAAGGATGACCTTGACCTTTCACCGCTCAAAATGTGCAGCTCCATCATCAATGAGATACACATGCATGCCAAATATCAAGTTGCTATCTTCAATATTGCAAAATTTGACCTTTCACTGACTTTGAAGGATGGCATTGACCTTGACCTTTCACCACTCAAAATGTTCAGCTCCATGAGATACACATGCATGCCAATTATCAAGTTGCCATGTTCAACATCGTCAAAGTTATTGCCATTAAAGTTTTCGAACGACGGACAGACTGACTGACGGACAGTTCAACTGCCATATGCCACCCTACTGGGGGCATGAAAACGAAAGAAACCAAACAGCCCAGGGTCTTTCACATGATGTTAATGAATACAATCTTTATGGCTTTTACAAGTTCAATAATGATGAGTTTTGAAACCTGCAAACTTTGTCAAAGGAAAAGCCATGCCAATATCTAGATTTAGGGGATCATAACACAGAAATACATGGCTATGTTGAAGAGACTACATAATTCAGGAACCTGTGTAGATCATTGCACATGAAAATTGTGTCATGCACATTAAGATGACATCTTTCAAGTTTCATTTCAATAGCTTCACAAATGCAGGTGTTAAAAGCTTCAAATACATTATGCATAAAAATGGCTATGTTCAGGGAAAATGATACCAAAAGGTGTGGATCACAGTATGTGAACATTGTTTTGGACTATTGTGAAAATAGAGAGCTCAAGGGGGGATTGAACCAACGACCCCCAGAGTGGTAGTCAGACACTTTAACCGCATCGCTAAAAGGCTAGCCCAAGTTTGCTGTTGGAAGTAACGTTAAATCACTACAGGACAACTAAATTTAGTTAAACTTCCAACAGCCTTAAATACATGACAATGACATATTTGTGGTTTCAATAAAATCATCTTGAGTATCAGAAGTTAACTCCACAAACCTTTAATTATTTGTAATTCTAACACGGCACGCGACTTTTTTTCTATAGACAAAGAAGGAAATCAAGTGTTTGTTATTCTGCAATAAATTATGGGCGGAGCTTAATGTTTCAAAACTAATTCTGAATAAATAAAAAAAAATATTGCAGTAAAATACACGTGCTAAAACTCGCTCTAAAAGAAATGTAATAAATGTAGCATGTATATAAATGTAATGAAACAACAAATTGTATATTTGGTGATAAGTGGCATAACCACGCCAACAAAGAATGTTATTTGTTAGGAAACGTAATTAAGAAAACATTTATAGCATGTCAGCTTTTCAGTAGCATCAATAAACGTGACGTCATTTAGTTTCTACGATTGTTGTACTCAATGAAAGTGATGTCATTTGCAAAATATTTATGAATGAAAATGACGCCATATGTTTGTACATTTCAATGACATCACTAAATAGTGAACTTTGTACTAAAAAGGGCGGAGTATTGAAAAATATAGTTCACGTCCAAAAGCTTGAACCAAATCAATCAGAATCTTGTTAGAATCGAAATAATATTTTTCTATGATGGTTTTTTGTCGAATAAACCACAGTAAGGAGTATAGATGCGTGTTATCAAATCACTCTTGCTTCGCACTTGTGATTTAATTCCTACGCATCTATACTCCTTACTGTGGGTTATTCGACAACAAACCATGATAGAAAAATATTATTTCTTAATGAAATGGCACAGTTCAAGGGCACGAAACTCAGGGATGTGTAGAACACTGCATGTGAAAATTGTGTTTTGCACATTTACACTTAATGGTGACACATATTTTAATGATCAATTCAATTGCTTGACCAATGTAGAACTAGAAGTACTTTGCACCACAAACTTATAACATTTTAAGCATTAAAATGGAACTGTTTGTGGGCAAATAACTCAGGTATGCAGCGCTACCGATGGGTCAAACTTTTCTGTAGCCGAATTTACGTCATTATGTATCACTCTGAATTCTTATTTTTATGGATGTGTGATGGATAATTTTGAAGAAAAACTTTTAGCCAAATGGCAATTTCTTGAGTCAAATTCTCTTATTTGTAGCCATTGGCTGGTATGTGTGGCTCATTGGTAAATTGTGTCCTGCACTTATTGCAACATTCCTTTCTCTAACGTCAGAACCTCTGGGTCGCTGTATATATGTCCTCATAAAAGCTCGGGCGAGGACAGGAAACTATGGTCAACTCGCCTTTAAATCTTTTGGACAACATGCCCCAACAAGACAACTACCCCCAATTTATTTTCATATAACTCATTGGTTCTTGATTTAAATTATTTTATCTGCATATGTTTTGTAAAGTTCGAGAGTCGTGTATGTATTATACCTGAATGACTACAGAGCAGAAACAAAGGGCAAAAAAGAGATGCACGTTTAACGTGGCGTGCTGAAATAATTTCTCATTATCTATCTCTATCTATACACAGGTGGTTAGCGTGTGGCTATGATATTAATTAGTGAAAACATCATTTTGAATGATAAATATATGATAATCATATTATAACGAAAAATTAACTTTTCTGAAAAAAAAAAATAACCACTTGTGTATCTATATATACTGCTAGTCGCCAACAATTAGCATTATAAGCAGGCGCGTGTCAATGCTAGAAAATTAAAGGAAGAAATGTACAGGAGATGAAAAGTAATACATAAAGTATTTGTGAGACATAGAAACAAAGGTGAAAATGTTAATTAAAAGAAGAAATATACAGATGAAAGGTTAAAAACAGCCAGCCTGCTTAGAAACTGTGGTCTAGTTTGGTCACCCCCTGCCTAAACTGGTCCAGGGTAGGTGCCTGTTCAATATTGCCTGATAGGGAGTTCCAAAGGATGATAGTAGCTGGATAGAATGAAAATTTATAATAATTACTGGGAGTGGGAATTTGTCTGAATGAAAGAGGGTGCAGATGTCTAGTGAGCCGGGTCAGAGGAATGACGTAAGGAGGCATTGGTACAGCAACCAGTCCGTGGACAATTTTGTAAAACATCAGTAGCCGGGAGTCCTACCTTCTGTTTTCAAGAGAATGCCACCCTAATGTTTCTAGCATGTGTGTGACACTGTTGTGATATGAGTAGTCATTGGTGACCCATCGAGCGGCCCTGCATTGGACCATTTCGATCTTGTTGATGTTGTGTTGTGTGTGGGGACTCCACACTGAGCTACTATACTCAAGTTGTGGGCGGACAAGGGTTTTGAAGGCAAATTCTCTGATGCGTGGGTGCTTAAAGGGGATGTTGCGTTTGATGAAGTTAAGTGTTTGACTGGCTATTGCGGTGACCTGGTTTATGTGTTTGTTCCAACTGAGGTCGGATGTGATGCTAGCACCCAAGTATTTAGCATCACTAACTGTCTCAAGGGTTTGACCATGGAGTGTGTATGTGGATTTTAACCATTCCCTTCATAAATTCATTTAATTTGAAATGCAATCATTTTTCAGCAATTTTGTTTGCCCGATTGGGATAAGTACCAGCCCAATTTTTGCCATGTGTCACATAAATCACAACTGATGACATGTTGGCGAGGTGTGACTATCTGCTCACAAGAAGTACACAATTCGTCTCCCATAAGTACATGTCGATATCACAGGGATCGTTAGGTAAAAAATACTCTATTATACTATATATATATATATATATATATATATATATATATATATATATATATATATATATATATATATATGTAGTATAATAGAATATTTTTACTTAACGGTCCCTATGGTCGATATATGAATTCACGAATGACGATGCCATAGCCAAGTTGCTTATTATATACACTTTCGAATATCTTGAGATCAAAAGATGCAAACTAGCTTAAAGTTGATAAAAACGATAGAATCTATGCTATTAATAAGCCAAACATCTGATCAAACATTTAGAAAAAAGTACTACGTTACAATAAAATAAGGGCGAAACAACCCACTTGTAAGGGCGAAACGACCCAGTGCGAAACGACTCAGGGTGACCTAGGGCGAACACGTGTTAGCCTTTAGGGCGAAACGACAAGTCACAAGATACCGATTGAGGAGAAAACAATGTAAGTTCAGGTATGCACAGTTCACCGAACAAAAGGGTAACACGTTTACGATTTTTCTGAACGTTTACACGCAATGAAACACAGGTTCTTGAACAAAAAAGAAAGTACCTGTAAAATGAAAATAGCGAAACGTGACCGCTTACAAACCGAAACTAGAATGATCTCCGGATGTTTATATTCATTGCGCTTCCCATTCGCGCATCGAAATTAACAAAGGTTACAACCTATTTGTATGTTCAAATTGTATTAAAATTCCGTACTTGGTCACCGGACATGGTTTTTTAATCATTCGTTACCAACAATTATAGCAATAAACAATCAACATTGACTATGCGCAGTATAAATTTCGAGCTACAAATCTAACAGTGGTTGGTAACGATAAAAAAAAACATTCTCGGCATCGCGAATGAACTCCATATAATTTTCGGACGCTTACAACTACAACTAATATAGTAAGGATAACAAACCGAACAAATTCGCATTGATAAGGAAAGTTTTTGGATTCTTCTTAAACTGAACACCATTAGCATGTCATTTGAATTGCTTAATTTAATAGGAGGGCTAATGTCGGGGGGAGCATTTGTCTTGATTCCATTGATCTTGATCTTGATGTGTTATGGTGAAACATTGAAAAACGTTTACTCACCGCGCGTGCGTCAAGTAGCTGTGAAACATACTTAGTTTTCGAGCCCCCCTCTAATTTGGTTTATAAACACAGAAACAGGATCGTTAGTAGCTGTTTGATATTTGCGAATCAAGTCCGGAGGAAGAGAGTTCCAGTCACATATTGTGTTTGGGATGAAACTGAACTTCAGTACGTTTGTCCTTGTCGAAATTCTGTTAAAATGTTCATTATGCATGTTTTTGGTAAAACGAATAGGTCGATGAAGTTTATCCAATGGTAAATTTGCACGTGAATTAAGTCCTTTACATAGTAATATTAGTCTATTTTGTTTTCTTCTTTCTTTCAAAAGTTGTAATTCTAATTCTTTTAAAATTTTAGTCATGGATCCTGGTTCATAGTCCCGATAATTAGAAGTGATGAATCTAGCTGAACGCTTTTGTACGCTTTCAAGGTTTTCTTGTAAATAAATTTGATGCGGATCCCAGGCCGCGCTGGCATATTCTAACACTGGGCGGATTAGGCCTTTGTATGCCTGAAGTTTTACGTCTTGAGGACACATGGATAAATTTCTTTTGAGAAGACCTAACGTTATGTACGATTTGTTGCAGACTTCATTGATATGTTTGCTCCAATTCAGATCACATGTGATATTCTCTCCAAGATATTTAATACAAGATAAGAAGTCTAGACGAGTATTTTTCAATGTGTAGTCAAAATTAATTTTCGTCTTTTTGCGTGAAAGAGTCATCATCTTGCATTTACTGGGTTGGAATCTCATACCCCAAGAAGTGGCCCAATTACCAAGTTTATTAATGTCCGATTGTAGATCTAAGCAGTCTTCAAAATTATTAATTTCCCTATAGCAAACACAATCGTCGGCAAAAAGTCTAATATTCGAAGTTATGTCCATAGAGATGTCATTAATATGCACTAAAAATAGGATAGGGCCTAACACAGTTCCCTGCGGTACTCCGGATTTAACAATTGATGAATCTGATCTGGCGCCATTAACTACAACGCATTGCTTACGGTTTACTAAAAATGAGTCTATCCACTGTAGAATGTTTACGGGAACTCCATATTTGTGTAATTTAGTTGTTAATAATTCATGAGGCACGGTGTCGAACGCTTTTTCGAAGTCTAGTATAAAAATGTCCACTTGTTTGGATTTATCTATAGATGTTGCCCAGTCATTAATGACTGTTACAAGTTGGGTTTCACAACTGTGATTTTTACGGAAAGCATGTTAATTTTTGTTCAGAATAGAGTTGTTATCAAAATGTTGCATTAAGTTGGAACAGATGATGTGCTCTAGAAGTTTGCAACATATGCAAGTCAACGACACAGGTCTATAATTACTAGGTTTTGATCTGTCATCTTTCTTGTATAACGGACAAATATTTGCTGATTTCCAATCCTCCGGAATAGTAATGATGTTTACTGATTGTTGAAAGAGATGCGCTAAGACGCTTGATATACTAGTTGCAAGTTCTTTTAAAAATACTTTTGGATGTATACTATCAGGAGACATGGCCTTGGTTGTATTTAAGCCTTTAAGCAATTTTTCTACTCCTTTTTCAGTAATATTTATTAAGTCCATTTGTTCATATAATGGTGTTTCATAAGGAACTGATGTATATTCGGTGTGCGTAAAGACACTGGTGAATTGTTCATTTAAAACTTTAGCTTTATCTAAATCTGATTCTACAGTAGAGCCACATTTTGTTGTTAACGGGGGTATACCCTGTTTGTCGGATTTTTGACAGCTTATGTATTTCCAAAAAGGCTTAGAGTCTGTTTTAATTTCACCAATTAAATTATTCACATAATTGTCATGAGCATCTTGAACTTCAGTTTTGACTTGTTTTCTTAACAATTTCCACTTATTCTTCAGTCTGATATTTCCAGTTTTTTTTTAATTTGCGTGAGTTTTATTTCTACGTTTTACTAATGTTTTGATTTCTCGGGTAATCCAAGGTAAAGATTGTACACTTTTAGATATTTTACTTGGAACATGAGTGTCTATACATTTTAATAAGAATTTCTTGATTAATTGCCAATTTTCTTCCACTGTTCTGGAGTTTTGATAACCGTTAAAAATATTTGTCCTTAGCAAAGTCCGAAGTTTCCTTTCTCATTGCGTCATAATCTCCTTTTGAATATTGGAAATAAGAACGTTTTGGTTGTTTCTTGTACGGGATGTCACACTTTAACGTACCAGCGCTAACATCATGATCACTAAACTTGTCTGGCGAGTAGATATTTTCAAATTGACCGGGTAGTGTTGTAATTAACAAATCCAGAGTGTTTTCGTCCCTCGTGGGAAAATTTACGAGTTGTCCAGCACTATGTTCGTCTAGGATATCAATAAGGGATTGGCCTTCACAGTCCGATAAGCATGATGACGTAAATTTATTTTGTTTATTTTGCCAGTTTATTTTTCTGAAGTTAAAATCACCCAATACATGTATACATGGTGTGACATTTTCTTTCACATAAGATTTAATTTTACAAAACTGATCTTTAAATAAGACAAGATGATCTACTGGAGGCATCCGGCTGCCTTCACCAACTGCCGAAGAAGTGAGTTTTCCCTTTTAAAGATAATTATGCCCATACTGATTCTGATACATTTTCAACTGAGTTTAACGGAGAAGAAAGTAGATTAGATTTGATGAGTAACATCGTACCACCACCGTTTAAATTTCTGTCCTTTCTATATATGTCATATTCTAAACTGTCTGGTATAATTTCATTTGATTTAATACTATTATCCAACTTGGTTTCCTGTATTGCGACCACGTCCGGACTTCCGTTGCTAAGAAGGTTTGTAGTTCCAGTTTTTTTTTCCCCTAACACTGTTGATATTTATTGACATAATAACGAGTTTACTCCTATTTATTGAACGTACTTGCTTTTTAATACTTTTATAAGTATCAGATAGAACTTCAAATTGGTTTCTGGTTTCATAATCTGACAATACACTAGAAAAAGATGATGAAATGTTATCTGAGTCACACTTTGGGCACGACAAAGAGCAGTTTGTGGCTTGCACGATCAGGCATGAAATACTGTGCACGGTTTCTCCTCCGTTAAATTATTCCCATACAAAAACACTTTTATAACATGTATTGTTAGATTCAGTGTTACAATCACTAGAACTCCATTTATTAAAGAATTTTTATATCTACCATAGTAATGTGATCCAAAGGATAAAGAGCGACCATGGACTATTTTCATGGTGCTCCTTGAAAAAAAACTTTAAAATAGTTTGTTAAAATTGAGACATGCATATATTGCTTACATAAAATGCGCATACTTGTTGACTTACTTCAAAGTAAACACTTAAAATATCAAAATGGAATTAAATTTCATAGGTGTTTTTGGCCATTTCAACCGTAGTTAGCCCATTTTATCAGTTTTTGGGAATGGCAATGAAAAACTTTTTTTTCCAAAAACACAAACACATCCCTGGTTTAAACGATATATACAAACTGTCAAATAGGTCAATAAATAGGTCAATTCAATCCTTTTATGTTTTTTTATGTTTAGTGTAACTTGCAACCACGACACAATAACTCAGAACGACACAAAATAAAATTCAGAACAAAGTCTTTTATAAAGTTGATTTCAATTTAATTATGTTTATAATAATGATAATTATTATTATTTGATGTTATTGCATTTTGTACAAAGTCTCAAAATAATATAATTTCAAAGTTCTAAATAACAATTGTCTGCTTAATTTTATGAATTCAGAAATACGTCTAAATGTTCTGATACAAGTTATTCATCAAATCGAGCTGAATTGCCTGTTTATTAAAAGCTCTCTTTTATATTAAATGGTTGCGAATAGTTTTGTACTTTGAACAATAGACCCATGTCGCTCTTGGATATAAGAACACCGTTACCCACAAGAAATGCACGTGTCTCATGGTGTTGCATAGTGTAACTAGATACAGACTATAGATAGCTGCATGCTTGAATAACCTTACTATTACGTTGTACAGTGTGCTGATAAGCCAGTCTCACTTGAGCCACCAACGTAGTGACATGCAAAAGAAAAAAGTAACATAATTAAATAGTATAGCGCACATTTGTGTTTGTTATTACTAAAACTATTCACATGAGTGAAAGAACAACTACGCATAACATCAACGTATGAAACTTGGTGATAGAATTTGAGTGATTCATCGACATCACATAAGTTTAAAAAAATGGATTTAAGTGGCATCCAAACTCCGCGAATGGACTGGAACTCGTTCTATTTACCCGAAGCATTCGACAAATTTGAACGTCACGTGAATCTCATGTTTAGTGGACCTTTGAAGAACAAATCAGAGGGAGAACATGTATCATATTTTTTATTGTGGATTGGTGACAGAGGACGTGACATTCACAGCATGTGGAAAGACATTTCACCAGAAAATGCAAAGAAGATAAAACATATTATGAACGTTTCAGAAATTACGTGCAGCCAAAGTTATATCCGATCTTTGCCCGGTTCAAGTTTTACAAACAGATGCAGGACAACGACTCCATTGACGCATATATTACACGCTTGCAACTTTGTGCACAAGACTGCAACTTTGCCGAAAAGACGGATGAAATAATTAGAGATAGGATCGTTTTTGGCAGAAATTCGCCAAAGTTACGCGAGAAGCCAATCAATATCGGTGCAGAGTTGACACTCGATGTAGCCATACAGACGGCGCAAAGTCTGGAGTACTCAAGGGAGCAGCTGCGCTCCGTGAACAACGAAGTAGACGCGTGCCGATCCAGGCCAGTGCACCAGAGACCGATGCAACCGCATCGCCAACGACAACAACGTCGGGCAACAGCTACTGATGCAGGTCCAAGTCTACCTACTAAACACAAGCCGTGTTTCAACTGTGATACATTTCAAAACTTTGGACAATGCCCAGCAAAAGGAAAGCGGTGCCGCAAGTGCAACAAACGTAACCATTTCGCAAAGTGTTGCCGTTCTAAAAACACTAATATACACACTGTGGACAATGACACAACAAGTCATGGTGTAATAGCGGATGTACATGAATTAAATATTGACACGGTAAGCACATTTTGTTCTACCGATCGTGCAATGGTTCGTCTCCCCATTGGCCCTAATCAATGTCCCATTAGTTTTAAAATTGATACTGGAAGTTCAGTAAACATTCTGCCGAAGAAAGAGTTTAATGGTCTGAACATTCATTCCCCATTGGAACCCCCTATTGGCATTTTGATTGCCTATACGGGTAACAGACTTCCAGTTGTAGGGAAAATCAAATTGCGATGTTCACACAAAGACAAAATTGTGAGCACGTGGTTTCATGTCGTAGATTCCCCGTCAGTACCTCTCTTAAGCCTAAGAACATCAACCGATAGATAGGATTAATTCAGTGGACATGTACTGTTGATAGCCCAATCACAAGAGCTAAATAAAAAAAGTGTGTTATCAGATTACAAAGATCTCTTTGAAGGAATCCGGGGTCATCCCTGGCACTTACAAGCTTCATTTGAAGCCAGATGCTATACCAGACGTTAATCCTCCTAGGAGCGTTCCGGAAGCATTACGCAATAGAATACACGAAGAGCTTGACAGAATGGAAAACAATGACATAATTTCTAAGGTCAATACACCCACAGACTGGGTAAATTCACTTGTAGTGGTTGAAAAGCCGAACACTGGACAGTTAAGAATATGTCTTGACCCAAAAGCACTGAATGACGCTATTCGAAGACCACATTATCCTATGCCAACACTTGACGACGTGACGTAACAGTTAGCTGAATGCAAATATTTCAGTCTATTAGACAGTACACATGCTTACTGGAGTGTAAGGCTTGACGATGAGTCATCTTACCTGACAACATTCAGTACCCCATTTGGGATAAAATCATCTCAGGACATTTTTGTACAGAAAATTGATGAGATATTTGGGGACCTGACAGGTGTACGCACGATAGTTGACGACATATTAACAAGTGGACGTACAAGAATTGAGCATGACAGAAATCTCACTGCTTCGCTTCAACGTGCACGTGAAAATGGCATAAAATTTAATCCTGACAAATGTCGTATGGGATTGTCCGAAGTACCATTCTTTGGTCCCTTGATCACGTCATCTGGACTGAAACCAGACAGTACTAAGATTGAGGCATGTGTCAATGTAGAAGCGCCAAGGACACGCGGCGAACTTGAAACATTTTTGGGTATGGTTACTTATCTGCAGAAATTTGCCCCAAAATTGGCTGAGATAACAAACCCATTGAGAATGCTTCTGAAAAAAGACGTTGAATTTGTATGGGATCAGCCACAATCAGATGCCTTTTCTAAAGTTAAGCAGGTCATAACACAAAGCCCAGTGCTAGCTTACTTTGACCCCAAGAAGCCGGTTTACATTGAATGTGACGCTTCCATGAACAGTGTAGGTGCAGCGATCTTGCAAGATGGTCAGCCAGTTGCATATGCATCTAAGACATTGACACAGACAGAACGAAATTATGCAAACATTGAACGTGAAATGCTAGCTATAGTGTTCGCATGCAGCGTTTTCACCAGTACATATATGGCAGACATGTAATTGTTCATTCTGACCATAAGCCCTTATCTGCGATAATGAAGAAGCCATTACATGCAGCATCACCTCGTTTGCAAAGGATGATGCTTAGTTTGCAAAACTATGACATTGATGCTAGAAATGTGAGCGGGAAAGAAGTTCCCATCGGGGATTTCCTGTCACGACAGCCAATGTCATACTGCTCTGAAATCGAAGGTCTTGACCTTCACGTTCTTACGTTGCTTTTGAGCATGACCTATAATGACCGAGGTCTTGAAAACGTGAGAAACGAGACAAGAACTGACCTACAGATGATAGCCCTAGAGGATGGCCAAGCGCTAGGTCAGATTGTCCTGACATGATACGCGAGTATTTCAATCACATGGACGAACTTTCGACAGCCGATGACCTAATTTTTAGAGGGCAGACACTGGTCATTCCCAAGCGACTCCGACCACACATGTAAGAACAAGTTCATTTAGGTCACATGGGCATTGAAAAAAGCACACAAAGAGCCAAACCCTTACAGAAAAAGAATATTTGCTGCAACTTTGCCGCAACTTTGCGGCAAAAAGTTGCGGCAAACATTTTTGTTTGCGGGAAAGTTTGCAAGAAATTTGCAGGGCATTGCGGCTAACCGCAAAGTTTCTGCAAAGTTGCCGCAAACAAAAAAGTTTGCCGCAAAGTTGCAGCAAACATTCAGTTTCTGTCAGGGATCTCTTCTGATTGGTTCATTCCAAATTGTGAGCCAAAATTTGAATGTGTAAACATGCAGTTAGATCCACACAGGGTCTGTTACTGGTTTGAAATTTAGTTTCAAAGCAATGTTTGGACTTTTTAAAGTTAAAGTATTAACAATATCCTGAAATAAAGACTTTGATGAACATTCTTAAACAATTTTTATGTGGAAATCAACATTGTGTGTGTCAACAAGTCTAAAAGAGGAATTCAGTGAGTTATGAAGTGGCCATTTTTGAAATGCTTTGAACTATTAAACAGGTTTGTATCGTTTTTCTTATAATGTTAAGTTTAATTTAATTATATTGTTTCACAGTTTTGGTGGTTGATTAACATTTAAAATAAATGATGAAACTAATTATATTTGCAGTAGGTCACATAACATACATATTGAGTCAGTCAAAGGAATCTCTATCTTACAAAACCAACATAGTTGTAACAATCAATTGCTTAATAAGGGACCAAATGAAATGGCAATCTAACCAATACTTAGATTTAGTTATCAATAACTACTCTGCCACGAAATGTAAAGCCTTTAATTTCCACTTACATATATAAGAAAGCAATTACTATCGCTTTAAAAAAGGTGTAAAGCAAAAACTTAATATAATCTAGTTTGTAACTTAATCAACATTAAACAATAGTCAATGACAACTTTTCCTTTAGTGTTATGTCTGTTGCAGCATTTATATGACATTTCTAACATTTACATATATGCATATTTGTATGTTTGCAATTAAATTTAAAAAAAAATCACCATGTGACAATTGCAAGAACTTTGCGGCAACTTTGCACGAACTTTGCGGCAAAGTCCCGTATGCAAATGAAGTTTGCGGGAACTTTGCAAAAACTTTGCGGCAACTTTGCATCAACTTTGCAAGAACTTTGCAGCAAAGTTACCGCAAACTCCCATATGCAAATGAAGTTTGCAGGAACATGGCAAGAACTTTGCGGCAAAGTTGCAGCAAATTTTTACCATGTAAATTAAGTTTGCGGCAAAGTTGATGCAAACCCATATGCAAATGAAGTTTGCGGAAAAGTTGCCGCAAAGCTCATTTGCATGGTAAAAGTTTGCAAGAAACCATGTTTGCGGCAACTTTGCTGCAAATTAGCAAGAACAGTTTGCAGGAGGCCTGTTTTTTATGTCCCCCACTATAATAGTGGGGGACATATTGTTTTTGCCCTGTCTGTTGGTCTGTTGGTTGGTTGGTCTGTTGGTTGGTTGGTTGGTTTGCGCCAACTTTAACATTTGCAATAACTTTTGCAATAATGAAGATAGCAACTTGATATTTAGCATGCATATGTATCTCATGGAGCTGCACATTTTTAGTGGTGAAAGGTCAAGGTCATCCTTCAAGGTCAAAGGTCAAATATATGGGTCACAATCGCTCATTTAATGTACACTTTTGCAATATTTCAATATTCAAGATAGCTACTTGATATTTGGCATGCTCATGGAGCTGCACATTTTGTGTGGTGAAAGGTCAAGGTCATCCTTCAAGGTCAAAGGTCAAATATATGGGTCAAAATCGCTCATTTAATGTACACTTTTGCAATATTTCAATATTCAAGATAACAACTTGATATTTGGCATGCATGTGTATCTCATGGAGCTTCACATTTTGAGTGGTGAAAGGTCAAGGTCATCCTTCAAGGTCAAAGGTCAAATATATGGGTCAAAATCGCTCATTTAATGTACACTTTTGCAGTATTTCAATATTCAAGATAGCAACTTGATATTTGGCATGCATGTGTATCTCATAGAGCTGCACAATTTGAGTGGTGAAAGGTTAAGGTCAAGGTCATCCTTCAAGGTCAGATGTCAAATATATGTGGCCAAAATCGTTCATTTTATGAGTACTTTTGCAATATTTAAGATAGCAACTTGATATTTGGCATGCATGTGTATCTCATGGAGCTGCACATTTTGAGTGGTAAAAGGTCAAGGTCAAGGTCATCCTACAAGGTCAGAGGTCAAATATATGTGGCCCAAATCGCTAATTTTATGAATACTTTTGCAATATTGAAGATAGCAACTTGATATTCGGCATGCATGTGTATCTTATGGAGCTGCACATTTTGAGTGGTGGAAGGTCAAGGTCAAGGTCATCCTTCAAGGTCAAATATATGGGTCAAAGTTGTTCATGCAATGTCACTTCTGCAATATTGAAGCTAGCAATTTTATATTTGAAATGCATGTGTATCTCATGGAGCTGCACATTTTGAGTGGTAAAGGGTCAAGGTCAAGGTCATCCTACAAGGTCAAACGTCATATAGGGGGACATTGTGTTTCACAAACACATCTTGTTCGGTAAGGGAAGTTATCTTCTGGCCAGGAATGTGCAAGCAAATTACTGAGTACATAATGAGCTGTACAATTTGGTTATCGCATAGAAACTCAAACCAAAAAGAACCGTAAACACCCTATGAAATTCCGCATAGCCCATGGCAGGAGGTTGCCACAGACATATTCCATTTTGATGGAAATTAATATTTGCTCGTAGTTGACTACTACAGCAGATACTTTGAAATAGACAAACTTCCGGGCATGCTGTCCACAGCAGTTGTCAGAAAACTGAAGTCACGCTTCAGTACCCATGGCATTCCGATGCGTATTTTCAGTGACAACGGACCACAGTATACATCGGACGTATTTCGAAATGTTGTAAAATCATGGCATATTGAGCATGTCACATCTAGTCCACATCATCCAAAGTCAAACGGACTTGCTGAACGGACAGCACAGACTGTAAAAAGACTGCTACAAAAAGCAAAAGACAGTGACCATGAACCATACTTAGCGTTGCTAGAGTATAAGAACACTCCACTCTTAGATTGCAATCAATCACCCGTGCAGTTGCTGATGAGTAGGAGAACTAGGTCAATTATGCCTACAACGATTACCCAGCTTCTACCCAAAGTCGTAAGCCCAGACTTTGTCCGATCTTCAATTCAAACTTTCAAAAATAAACAGAAAAACAATTATGACAAAACCGCAAAACCGCTCCCCAGATTACATTTGAATGAATCTGTGAGGTTCCAGATAGGAAACTCTGGTAACCAGCTAAGGTTATCGAAATACACAATGCTAACTCTTACATAATACAAACACCTTCTGGTCAGGATTACAGGAGAAATCGCCGCTACCCCATCAGAACCAATGAGGATTTCCCAGAGATATCAGATTTTACACCTGATCTTTTGGCAAGAAATCATTCAAGCACTGATAGACAGGTCAAACAACCAACAAACAATAGTGCATTGAATATTCGACATCCCTCTGTACCTGTAGATAAGCCCCTTCCTCTTATCAGACACGATCAGGTAGAATAGTGCAGCCGAGTCAGCGATACGCAGAAAATGAATGGACTAAATAAATGTTCAGAATGTTGTTGATGTTTATGTTTATGTTACATTGATCAAAACGTCAAATTATTAGTATTAACAAGTTCAATACATATGTGTGTTATTGCTGGTCGTTTTTATGTGCTTATTAATATTAACATAAATATGATAAATTGTTAATATGTTATAACAGACTTTAATTGAAGACAAATTTCCATCTTAACAAAACAAATGGGATGTTGCATAGTGTGACTAGATACAGACTATAGATAGCTGCATGCTTGCATAACCTTACTATTACATTGTACAGTGAGCTGATAAGCCAGTCTCACTTGAACCACCAATAAACGTAGTAACATCATTAAATAGTATAGCGCACATTTGTGTTTGTTATTACTAAAACTATTCACATGAGTGAAACAACAACTACGCATAACATCAACATATGAAACACATGGATATCATAATATTTTGTTATGAAATCGGACCAATTTTTTAATAATACATATTCTGTTATATATAAAACTATTCATAGATAAATGTATGGATCATATACATTTGATGTTTATATTCACTTATAATGGTTTATATGCAATCACAAATTTATTTAAATAAAACTTCAATACGCCTCAGTCCTTACTACCTTGTCACAGTGCAGTTATACTGGCTATCGTCCACAGTACACCTAAGTCCTTACTACCTTGTCACAGTGCAGTTATACTGGCTAGCGTCCACAGTACACCTCAGTCCTTACTACCTTGTCACAGTGCAGTTATACTGGCTAGCGTCCACAGTACACCTCAGTCCTTACTACCTTGTCACAGTGCAGTTATACTGGCTAGCGTCCACAGTACACCTCAGTCCTTACTACCTTGTCACAGTGCAGTTATACTGGCTAGCGTCCACAGTACACCTCAGTCCTTACTACCTTGTCACAGTGGAGTTATACTGGCTAGCGACCACAGCACGCCTCAGTCCTTACTACCTTGTCACAGTGGAGTTATACTGGCTAGCGTCCACAGTACACCTCAGTCCTTACTACCTTGTCACAGTTGAGTTATACTGGCTAGCGTCCACAGTACACCTCAGTCCTTACAACCTTGTCACAGTGCAGTTATACTGGCTAGGGTCCACAGTACACCTCAGTCCTTACTACCTTGTCACAGTGCAGTTATACTGGCTAGCGACCACAGCACGCCTCAGTCCTTACTACCTTGTCACAGTGGAGTTATACTGGTTAGCGTCCACAGTACGCCTTATTCCGTACTACCTTGTCACAGTGTAATTATACTGGCTAGCGTCCACAGTACGCCTCAGTCCTTACTACCTTGTCACAGTTGAGTTATACTGGCTATAGCGTCCACAGTACGCCTCAGTCCTTTTTTGGAAAATAAGTCATTGTAAGAAGGCCGGTATTTTGTTGTTTTTGTTTTCTAAAATAACCTCAAATATCGTCAGCAATTGCGGGTCGGGTTATTTCTTTCTATTTTCTTGTAATATATTAGATGTCACCACTTTGTCCTTAGAGTTCATACACCGATGCATCTGCACTAACACGGCGATCGTCGGCGCCATAACTGCTTCAACGTTCTTAGTGTGTTTTCTTCTCATCTGCGACCTTGATGTTAAACTGCATGTGACTACACAACAACTATGAGCGCGACAACAATGAGGACCCCATAGATATAGGGGAACGCAGTATGATAGATCCATAGTCTTGTCTACATGTTTATCCAATTTTATTGAGTATTTTGTTGGTATTAGTTGATCACCAGTCCGGTGTGACGCGACATTTGGAGTTCGTTGCGTTTGGTCGCCGTCTGAATGCGCTCTCACGAAAACCCACGTCGTCCTTGGTGATCTCAGCACATCCGGTGTTACCGTAAGAACGCAGAAATTAGGTACGGTGTGACGGGAGTATAAATTGTGTAACAAATATGCTTAAAATCCCAGATCTATCTATAGTTGCAACTTTGTTCCCAAATGTGTGTCTTTAAAAGACGAGCTAAACTGATTACCGGTACTTAACACACGCACAGGTTGATGCTTGTGACTAGTGTGTTCTAAGTAAAAACAAGAACACCGCCTTGCGGGTGCAGACCGCTCATCTAATTTTTTTTAAAGGTGAAGGGACTCTCAATTTCAATCACAAAGGAGGGATGGGTGGAGTGAAGAGGGGTGTATAGTGTGGGGGTGTGGACATTTATTACATTATCTCCCAAAATGCGAAAAAAATGCAAAAAAAAATCGGGGGTGGGGGGAGGGGATTCTTGGGTGCGATGGTTGGACGGTATTTCAAAAATAAAATAATAAATATTTGTGTTTTTAAACCGTTTCAAAAAAAATGGCGCGGGGGGGGGGGGGGTAAAGTGTGAGGGTGTGGTGGTCATTTGTGAGATGATCTTAAAAAAAATAGGGGGGAGGATTCGGGGGGGGAGGGGGGAGGGCACGGGGGATGGTTTGGATGGAGTCTATTGTGGTATGTCAGGTAAGAATAGTTTTGTCAAAGTATCAATCAAATCTAATAATAAATAAAGAAGTAATGGCAATGTTAGCAAAATTTAATAATTTGACCTTGAGAGTCATTCAAAGGTCAAGGTAAAATTCCACCTCATGATAGCATGAAAGTATTTGAAGTTTGAAAGCAATAGCCTTGATACTTTAGAAGTGAAGTGGATCGAAACACAAAATTTAACCATATATTCAAAGTTACTAAGTCTAAAAAGGGCCATAATTCCGTAAAAATGACAACCAACTTGTCTTTTTAGTGTACCCTTATGATAGTTTGCGAGTGTTCCAAGTATGAAAGCAATATCTACTTTAGGGATAAAGTGGACCAAAACACAAAACTTAACCAAATTTTCAATTTTCTAAATATAAAGGGCCCATAATTCCGTCCAAATGCCAGTCAGAGTTACATACCTTTGCCTGCACAGTCTCCTTATGATAGTTAATAAGTGTTGCAAGTATGAAAGCAATAGCTTTGATACTGTAGGAATAAAGTGGACCTGAACACAAAACTTAACCAAATTTTCAATTTTCTAAGTATAAAAAGGGCACATAATTCTGTCAAAATACCAGTCAGAGTTACATAACTTTGCCTGCACAGTCCCTTATGATAGTTAGTAAGTGTTGCAAGTATGAAAGCAATAGCTTTGATACTGTAGGAATAAAGTGGACCTAAACACAAAACTTAACCAAATTTTCAATTTTCTAAGTTTAAAAAGGGCACATAATACTGTCAAAATGCCAGTCAGAGTTACATAACTTTGCCTGCACAGTCTCCTTATGATAGTTAGTAAGTGTTGCAAGTATGAAAGCAATAGCTTTGATACTTAAGGAATAAAATGGACCTAAACACAAAACTTAACCAAAATTTTCAATTTTCCAAGTAAAAAAAGGGCACATTATTCTGTCAAAATGCACGCCAGAGTTATCTAACTTTGCCTGCCCAGTCCCCTCATGATAGTTAGTAAGTATACCAAGTTTGAATGGAATAGCATTGATACTTTCTGAGAAAAGTGGACCTAAACGCAAAACTTAACCGGACGCCGACGCCAACGCCGACACCAAGGTGATGACAATAGCTCATAATTTTTTATCAAAAAATAGATGAGCTAAAAATTCTACCATTAATTGGTTTTATACAACAAAGATTGTGCTTCTTATTCTTTAAAACAATAGCCTGGATGCTGATGGTGATGAAGCTATACAATATAAAGCTTATTTTAACAGAAAAGTTTTTTGCCACTTAAGCATACACAGCTCTGTTCAGGGACCTATACAAACATTTGTTTGTATAGGTCCCTGCTTTGTTGCAACAAGCTAGGTTTTGTCTAATGTTTGTGTGTTCATTATTCCTGATTCATGATCAATTTTATGATTGAGTGACAAATATTTTCACTGTCATAAATGTGTACATTTAAATGCTAACAAACGCGATAAAACTGTTCTCTGATAACCGGTTAACAACGACAGTTACAGAGTGGGTAATCACGTGATAGTCAACGCCGAGCCCTTGTTTTACCCTTTATTACTTGTATTTACTTTATTTATTTTTTTAATGCCGCTCACCTTCCATCCATATCAACAAGAAAGTTATTGGCATTTATCCCATTTTAATATTCGCTCTATATCTCGACTTTATTCGCTGCGAAATTTCCTAGCAAGATAATCTAATTACAGCTGGACTAAGATAATTTGCGGGGAGTAAAGTCGAGATGTAAAGAGAATTTTTATATAAAATAAATGATAATCACATTTGTACTGATATGGCTGAAAAGTATGCGTCATTTAAAACAAGAAACTGTCAGAGACAGGTGATGCTCCCCAAAGGTTTTTTTTTGTCACAATATTGCACTATATATTCAGATAAAAGGAAACGTCTTGAGGGCACAGCAGTTGGTAGGACAAGAATTTTTTAATATAAAATTTCAAATGGCCATAACTCTGTGAAAAATCATTCGACCAGAACCCGCTGATAATATGCACATCTCCTCTTGGTAGTGAAGCTTCCCATAAAGTTTCATTGAATTCCGTTCATTAGTTGCTGAGAAATAGTCCGACAAAAATTGCACTATATGTACAGTTAATGGAAAATTTTAAACGGCCATAACTCTGTAAAAAATCGTCCGACCAGAGCCCGCTGATAATGTGAACATCTCCTCTTGGTAGTGAAGCTTCCCATAAAGTTGCATTGAATTCCAGTCATTAGTTGCTGAGAAATAGCCCGGACAAAAATTGTGCACGGACGGTCACACGGACAGACAAAGCGGCAACTATATGCTGCCCCCCCAAAAAGAAATGGGGTAGCAGAAAAATAAACAAGGGAAATAATTGTCACAAAACCGGGTTTTCAATTTGAAAAAAAGTCGGATAAAGGGAGATAATTCAAAATGCGCATTGTTACCGATTGTTCCTAGTTACCCCCCTTGTGTCAAATGCAATCTATTTTTAGTCAAGGCAACCTTAAAAGTATGAGACAATTAAAAGTATGCATTGTTACTGATTGTAATTAGTACCTTCCTTGTCTCAAATTCAATCTATTTTTAGTCGTGGCAACCTTGACCTTGGAGAAATCGAGGTAATAATTTTGCATGGCAACACCGTCCAATGATTGTGAACAAATGTACCGAGTTATTTTAAAATCTCACAATGAATGACATAGTTATTGCCCGGACAAGATTTCTTACGTCCATTTTCGACCTTTGAACTCAAAGTGTGACCGTGACGTTGCAGATATCGACATAATTCTTTCGCATGACACACTGTCCAATGATGGTGAACAAATGTGCCAAACGATTTTAAAATCTCGCAATAAACGACATAGTTATGGCTTGGACAAGCTTGTTCCGCCAGCCCACCGACATTCACCAATCTAAGTACCAGTTTTTTCCTTCGGAAAACCTGGGTAACAAGATGTGTTTGTGAAACACAATGTCCCCCTATATGACATTTGACCTTGTAGGATGACCTTGACCTTGACCCTTCACCACTCAAAATGTGCAGCTCCATGAGATACACATGCATTTCAAATATAAAATTGCTAGCTTCAATATTGCAGAAGTGACATTACATGAGCAATTTTGACCCATATATTTGACCTTGAAGGATGACCTTGACCTTGACCTTTCACCACTAAAAATGTGCAGCTCCATGAGATACACATGCATGCCAAAAATCAAGTTGCTATCTTCAATATTGCAAAAGTATTCATAAAATTAGCGATTTGGGCCACATATATTTGACCTCTGACCTTGAAGGATGACCTTGACCTTTCACCACTTAAAATGTGCAACTCCATGAGATACAAGTTGCTATCTTCAATATTGCAAAAGTACTCATAAAATGAGCGATTTTGGCCACATATATTTGACATCTGACCTTGAAGGATGACCTTGACCTTGACCTTTCACCACTCAAATTGTGCAGCTCCATGAGATACACATGCATGCCAAATATCAAGTTGCTATCTTGAATATTGAAATACTGCAAAAGTGTATATTAAATGAGCGATTTTGACCCATATATTTGACCTTTGACCTTGAAGGATGACCTTGACCTTTCACCACTCAAAATGTGCAGCTCCATGAGATACATATGCATGCCAAATATCAAGTTCCTATCTTCAATATTGCAAAAGTTATTGCAAATGTTAAAGTTGGCACAAACCAACCAACCAACCAACAGACCAACAGACAGGGCAAAAACAATATGTCCCCCACTACTATAGTGGGGGACATAAAAATACAGGATATAAAACGGCGAAAAATAATTGTCTCGGCATGAACGTCGCCATCTCGACTATCACGTGATTACCCCATCTGACTTTGCAACAGCAAGGGCTTTGAACTAGTGACCCCAATTTCAACAGGAGTCATTACTGTCCAAGGCAAATGCACAGGTTAAGTATCAAGCCAATTGGTCAATACGCTTACAAGTTATTGATCGGAAATGATTTTCACACATGTGACAGTGACCTTAAATTATGACCCCAATTTCAATGGGGTTCATTACTGTCCAAGGCCAATGCACATGTGAAGTATCAAGCTTATTGGTCAATTCGTTGGATGAGTTATTGATTGGAAATGATTTTCACACATATTGTGACAGTGACCTTGATCTAGTGACCCCAATTTCAATAAGGTCATCTACTGTCCAAGGCCAATGCACATGTGAAGTATCAGCCTTGAGTTATTGAGCGTAAATGATTTTCACACTTATTGTGACAGTGACCTTGACCTAGTGACCTCAATTTCAAAAAGGGCCATCTACTGTCCAAGGCCAACGCACCTGTGAAGTATCAAGCTGTTTTGTCAATTTGTTGACTACCGGTAGTTATTGGTCGGAAACGATTTTCACACTTATTGTGACAGTGACCTAGTGACCCAAATTTCAATAGGGGTCATCTACTGTCCAAGGCTAATGCACATGTTAAGTATCAAGCCAATCGGTCAATTTGTTGAGGTGTTATTGATCAGAAACGAACTGGTCTACCATCTCAACTAACATCCAGCAAAACAATAAACCCCCTCTTCTTAGAATGGGCGCTTAATAAACTTACTTAGTTACCTTTGTTTTATGATCTCAAACTAAATATTTTTTAGCTATTAAAGTAACCTTTCCATGTTTTGATAAATTTTTTCACTTTTTGGTAAATTGACAAAGTTGGAAAATGAATTGTATCAATTTGCAAGGAAAAAAGTAACACTGAACATTTACTGTGATAAAAATTATCCATTATATGCATCTTTTTACCATTTTAAAAACTAACAAGAGATGTGTTTGTCAGAAACACAATGCCCCCTATTGCGCAGCTTTGAAATAAGATTTCAATATATCATTTGGCAGGCTTGATTGTATTGTTTGACTTTTGACCTTGAAGGATGACCTTGACCTTTCACCACTCGAAATGTGCAGCTTCACGAGATAGCAAGATCTTCAATATTGCAAGTTATTGCAAAATTTTAATGCAAGATTACAGAGCTCAACATTAATTGTTGTCTTATTGCCCCTGGCAAGTAAAAGTTGGGTCCGGGCAAGTTATTTTATAATCTAGTTGTCCGCCCAGGCAAGTGCAAAAAAGAACAAAGAGCATTAAATTTAGACTAAAATTGCTGTACCGGTAATTATTTTGTTAAATGTGCAAAAATATAAATGTTTTGTGGTGTATCATTTTGATCTTTATTAAAAAATATGAGGTTAACAGTTAATGTGATATTTCATGTTTGGGCAAGTGGCTTTACGTTCAGGGCAAGTAGATTTTCCAAGTACTTGCCCGGCAGGGCAAGTTGGTTTTGAGGTTAATGTTGAGCCCTGGATAAAAATTTTGGGACAGAATGACAAGACAGACAGCCTCACAGGCCAAAAACAATATACCCGGTACCCCTGATCATTCAATCAGGGGGCATAACAAGAGCTGTCAGAGGACAGCGCGCTCGACTATTTGATTGCTTGACAGTTTAACGTAAGCCATCGTGAAGGGGGGGGGGGATATAATGTGATGATCTTTCAAAAATAAGGAAAAATTTTATTTTGGGGTGGGGCATGGGGGATGGTTTGGGTAAAGTGCATTGTGGTATGTCAGGTAAGTGTTGTTTTGTCAAAGTATGAATCAAATGTGAACATAAATAAAGAAATTATGTCAATTTAAGCAAAATGTTCAATTATCTAAGTATAAAAGAAGCCATAATTCTGTCAATATGCTTGATACAGTTGTCTGCCATTGTTTATAGATTGGGATCATGTTGGTTAAGAAGTATGCAAAATATGAAAGCAATATGTCAAAGGACATAGAAAATATTTGAGGTGGTACGCAAACTTAACAGATTTATCAATAATATGCATATTTTAAGTATGAAAGGGGCAATAATTCTGTCAAGATGCTTGATACAGTTGTCTGCTCTTGTTTATAGATTGGGGTCATGTTGGTAAAGAAGTATGCAAAATATAAAAGCAATATGTCAAAGGACATAGGAATATTTGGAGTGGTACGCAAACTTTAACATTTGCACGCCAACACTAACGCTAACACCAACGCCGGGGTGAGTAGGATAATTCCACTATATATATTTGATATATAATAGTCAAGCTAAAAATTATAAAGCGATTTGATATTCTGTCAGTAAATTAAGAAAACCTTTTAAATATGGTTTATACCTGAATTAAAGTTAATGGCCGAAACTGGCGTTAAACTTCCCGATAAGAACCAGTTTAATTTTTAGCAACCCAATCTAAACGCTACGGCTTTTGCTGATTTCAATAGGCTTGTTATCATTGAGCGGTCCGTTTAGATTTAAAGGTGCTGTGAGTAACTGGGCTGAAAGCGGTAACTGTAACCAGCGTTTATACAATCTGTTGCAGAGGAAAGCTTGCCGTTTCTTCAATGTCTAGCTTAAAATGTAACCGGATAAGCAAAGATCTTAAAGTTAACAAAGCATCAGGCTTCCGAAAATACTGTTTGCAATAGCGAATCTTAAGCATTTTGTTCACAGCAATGATTTCACATTTTTGCATGCATCTCCCAGTGTTAGAAGTCCTGCCAAGATTTGAACTTGGACCTCCTTTCAGGTGAAAGGCGTTCTACCATTGAACTACAAAGACTGGTCTTCACTGGGAACTGCATTTACATGTACTACGTGGAAGCAATTAATTCCAGAAAATGAAATGTTCTGCAAGGAAAAATATCTTTTGTCCAGTTTTCAACAGACTGGGATGCTACAACATTTGACTCGTGGATTTGAACTTTTTTTTGCTTGTCTGATGACTTTTGGTTTATGTTGTTGACAACTATCATCAAAAATATAATTTGGTAAATTTTAATGTCACGAATATTGTTCTGAACAATTCTAAGCCGCGTTACACATACATTCTAATCAGTATGATCATAGATTCAATCAAGTTTACAATCTTATCACGGCTACTTCGCAAATGTAATTGCTCAACAAGAGGGCCTGAAAGGCCCAAGGTATCCCCCGCAACATATGCTTTGTTTGAGGATGGGTGCAAATTGGACGGATGAACATAATGATAGATGGACGGACGGAGGACAATAACACAAAACTAAGACAAGGGAAGGTTCTTAAGCACAAAAGTGCCGGACGGACAACGCCAAAACAATATCCCTGCGCCTCTGGCGCGGGAATATATTCATACCAAGTTTCAAAGAAATCCGCCAAAGCGCTTCCAAGATATGGCTCCGGACACAAAAATGCCTATAGTAAAAAGCATTTTTTCAAGATACAAAGGGCCATAAATCTGCTTTTAACAGATTGTGTACAATGCCATTTGGCGTGCATCATCCTCTTATGCATATATATATACTCATACCAAGTTTAAATGAAATCCGCCAAAGCACTTCCAAGATATGGCTCCGGACACAAAAGTGCCTATAGTAAAAAGCATTTTTTCAAGATACAAAGGGCCATAAGTCTGTTTTTAACAGATGGTGTACAATGCAATTTGGCGTGCATCATCCTCTTATGCATATATATACTCATACCAAGTTTCAATGAAATCCGCCAAAGAACTTCCAAGATGTGGCTCCGGACACTAAAAAGCATTTTTTCAAGATACAAAGGGCCATAAGTCTGTTTTTAACAGATGGTGTACAATGCCATTTGGCGTGCATCATCCTCTTATGCATATATATACTCATACCAAGTTTAAATGAAATCCACCAAAGAACTTCCAAGATATGGCTCCGGGCACAAAAGTGCCGGACGGACGGACAGCCGGACGGACAACACCAAAACAATATCCCTCCGCCTCTGGCGGGGTATAACAAGGACTAGAATTTGTGAAAACAAGTTAGAGATACAAAATTTCAGTTATCATTGTACTCTTTTTGAAGACACAGTGGAAGGTTTTTGTATTTTCAGTATTTTTTTTATACAAATGCTAAAGTTCCTGTTATAATACGGGCCCATTTGCTGAATATTTTTCAAAACATTTATTTGGCTCTCGGGAAAGGGGGAAAGTGAATTAGAAAGCAATGTCAAAAATGCAAGAAACATATCACTGATTATAAAATTATGGCACATTCAAATATTACTCTATACACCTATGAAGATTTATGTTGACATCCTAAATACTAGTAGTTTCTGAGATATAACCCTAAAACGTTTTGTGACAGATGGACATTCTATATCCCTCTGCCTTTGGTGGGGGATAACAATGTAATGCATTATAAAAGGCTTAGGCAGACAGTGCATATAGACTAATTCATACGAGTCATAAAACTGATGTGGGCGATTAGTATTTTCAACATGTACACTGTTACCATTATAAAGATTTCAAAATATTGCAAATTTTCACAAATATGTTTCAAATGTAGGCCATGAAATCTCTATAGATCATCACAGTGGAATGAGATTATCACTAAATAAATGGAGAACTGCTTTATATATAAACATGGGCTGTATGTTACTGAAGATAACCAGTCTATAGGCTGTGGAAGTGGCGTGCAAATTTAAGAAGCACTTGCCAACTGAATTTTTTTTTGGTGAACAACAAGACGCTCACCTCAAGCACTTCTTTCCAAGGTATGCTACAACATTGCAGATGAGCAAACGGGGTTTAATGCATGTGCGTAAAGTGTTGTACCAGATTAGCCTGTGCAGTCCTTTACACAGAGCGCGGCCCATATGATATATTTTAACAATGTTTCATGACCCAGGATTCAAGATGTCAATCAATGACAGCTAGAGTTTATAGTCAGGACATTTGTTCTTCCCAAGTGTATGTAATCCTGAAAGACTATGAAAATCAAACAGGAGCGTTGACATGGGATTTGAAGCATTTCGCTTCCTCCATACTCAACGTAAGTTGCATAAATACATACAGGAGCACAATGCCATGTATTTTCAACTACCAGTTTAACAAGATGTGTTTGAGAAACACAATGTCCCCCTATATGATGCTTGACCTTGTAGGATGACCTTGACCCTTCACCAATCAAAATGTGCAGCTCCTTGAGATACACACGCATTTCAAATATAAAATTGCTAGCTTCAATATTGCAGAAGTGACATTACATGCGCAATTTTGACCCATATACTTGACCTTGAAGGATGACCTTGACCTTTCACCACTCAAAATGTGCAGCTCCATGAGATACACATGCATGCCAATATCAAGTTGCTATCTTCTTCAATATTGCAAAAGTATTCATAAAATAAGCGATTTGGGCCACATATATTTGACCTCTGACCTTGAAGGATGACCTTGACCTTTCACCACTCAAAATGTGCAGCTCCATGAGATACACATGCATGCCAAATATCAAGTTGCTATCTTCAATATTGCAAAAGTATTCATAAAGTAAGCGATTTGGGCCACATATATTTGACCTCTAACCTTGAAGGATGACCTTGACCTTTCACCACTCAAAATGTGCAGCTCCATGAGATACACATGCATGCCAAATATCAAGTTGCTATCTTCAATATTGCAAAAGTATTCATAAAATGAGCGATTTTGGCCACCTATATTTAACCTCTGACCTTGAAGGATGACCTTGACCTTTCACCACTCAAAATGTGCAGCTCTATGAGATGCACATGCATGCCAAATATCAAGTTGCTATCTTCAATATAGCAAAAGTTATTGCAAAATGTTAAAGTTGGCGCAAACAGACAGACCAACCAACCAACCAACCGACAGGGCAAAAACAATATGTCCCCCACTACTATAGTTGGGGACATAAAAAGTGCCAAAAAGCTTATTAACTCATTTAGAGCCTTTGAATCTATCAATGTTCAGTATTAACCCTTTCCCACTTAGAAGCAAAGTGAAAATGGCTATTTGCAAACAATTGAGATCCACAATACCAATTGAGACAGCATTCAGTTCAATCAGACTGTTCCCCATGTATGTGTCAACATGACAGAGTAAAAACCCTGTTTTTGAGAACATGAATCATCATGTGTAGTCTATTTAAGAAACACTGTAAATTAGCTACCTAAACCAATAGTCTCAAACAGTAAACAAACAACCCTGCGACGCTTAATAAGCTGTGTTACAACCCGTTTTGCAATAAACCCGTTTTGCAATAAAATTATTGCAAAACGGGTTGGAGTGTCTTATTGCAATTTTTTTTTTTAAACAACCCGTTTTGCAATAAACCCGTTTTGCAATAAAATTATTGCAAAACGGGTTGGAGTGTTTTATTGCATTTTTTTTAACAACCCGTTTTGCAATAAACCCGTTTTGCAATAAAATCACCACACATTTATTTGCAATAATTTCATTGCAAAACGGGTTGGAGTGTCTTATTGCAATGAGAATTTTGTATAACAACCCGTTTTGCAATAAACCCGTTTTGCAATAAAATCATCACTCTTGTATTTATTCAAATGGATTGGAATAGTTAAAAGTGATGTTCAAATTTTGTATTTAAATAATATTGTTTTAAAATAGACAAAACTGTGAGTTAAAACTTAAAATTAAAAAGCATGGAAGGTGGTGAATTTCGAGATTTAATACGATAAAACAAAACAGAATGTGTGTCGAAACGTGTTGAAGTGTCTTCATGCAACGTCAGTTGTGAGTTACAAACCGTTTCGCAATACAATCATCACATATATACTATTTGTTTCAAATTGATTTGAAACGGCATAAAGAAAGTTTAAAATGTCGTCTGCAAGGTAAATATGATAAAACTAGGCTGAATGTATATATTTATGAAGTGATTTTCACCAATTGGAGAATTAAATTAAGACAACCCAGAAGTGCAATAATTTTATTGCAAAACGGGTTGGAGTGTTTTATTGCAATTTGTAATTTGTATAACAACCCGTTTTGCAATAAACCCGTTTTGCAATAATTTTATTGCAAATCGGGTTGGAGCGTCTTATTGCAATTTGAATTTTTATAACAACCCGTTTTGCAATAAACCCGTTTTGCAATAATACAATGACACGTGTATTAATTAATTCAAATTGATTGTAAACATTAAAAAGGAAATTTAAAATATCGTTTTTTTTTTATTTCCAAATGTGGACAAAACTGTTAGTTTCCACTAAAATGTAAAAAGCATTGAAGGCGATGCATTTCGAGATTGAATGCGATAAAACAATACAAAATGTAAATAGAAAGTGTTTCAACCTATTTAGTACTGAAGTGAAGATAACGCCGAAATGCAATAATTTACTGAAAAAACGTGTTGAAGTGTCTTCATGCAATGTGAGTTGTGTGTAACAAACCGTTTCGCAATAAAATCATCACATATATACTATTTTTTTCAAATTTCTTTGAAACGGCATAAAGTAAGTTTAAAATGTCGCCTTCAAGGTAAATATGATAAAACTAGGCTGAATGTATATATTTATGAAGTGATTTTCACCAATTGGGGAATTAAATTAAGACAACCCAGAAGTGCAATAATTTTATTGCAAAACGGGTTGGAGTGTTTTATTGCAATTTGTAATTTGTATAACAACCCGTTTTGCAATAAACCCGTTTTGCAATAATTTTATTGCAAATCGGGTTGGAGCGTCTTATTGCAATTTGAATTTTTTATAACAACCCGTTTTGCAATAAACCCGTTTTGCAATAATACAATGACACGTGTATTAATTAATTCAAATTGATTGTAAACATTAAAAAGGAAATTTAAAATATCGTTTTTTGTTTATTTCCAAATATGGACAAAACTGTTAGTTTCCACTAAAAAGTAAAAAGCATTGAAGGCGATGCATTTCGAGATTGAATGCGATAAAACAATACAAAATGTAAATAGAAAGTGTTTCAACCTATTTAGTACTGAAGTGAAGATAACGCCGAAATGCAATAATTTACTGAAAAAACGTGTTGAAGTGTCTTCATGCAATGTGAGTTGTGTGTAACAAACCGTTTCGCAATAAAATCATCACATATATACTATTTGTTTCAAATTGATTTGAAACGGTATGAAGGAAGTTTAAAATGTCGTCTGCAAGGTTAATATGATAAAACTAAGCCGAATGTATATATGAAGTGATTTTCACCAATTGGGGAATTAAATGAAGACAACCCAGAAGTGCAATAATTTTATTGCAAAACGGGTTGGAGTGTTTTATTGCAATTTGTAATTTGAATAACAACCCGTTTTGCAATAAACCCGTTTTGCAATAATTTTATTGCAAAACGGGTTGGAGCGTCTTATTGCAATTTGATTTTTTTATAACAACCCGTTTTGCAATAAACCCGTTTTGCAATAATACAATGACACGTGTATTAATTAATTCAAATTGATTGTAAACATTAAAAAGGAAATTTAAAATATCGTTTTAAAATACGCGCGAGAATGTACCACTAAATATCACCCTTGTGTAGGTTGCCCAAAAGGCGATATATCGTGGTAAATATCGCGTGTCGCTTCGTGTATCGCGCAAAATATCGTGTGTGGCGCAAAATACCGTGTGTCGCTTTGAGTATCGCGCAAAATATCGTTTGTCGTGCAAAATATCGTGTATCGCTTCGTGTGTCGTGTGTCGCCCTTGATGAAAGAATGGCGAGATTGTAGATGGCACTATCCGGATTCTGTAGGTAACTTAGATGTTTGTAGATACAAAATGCTCGTTGTTGTTGTTTTTTTTGCATAATTATTTCCATTTTACGGTATCTATTCAAACGACACATGAACACTAACGTGGTACCATTTTAGTGTTCGTGTGTCGCATGAATAGATATATTTGCGGGAAATTAAAATGGAATTAATTGTGCCACAAAAACATAAAAACGGGCATTTTGTATCTACAGAAATCTATGTTACCAGACCACATCGGGCGTGGAAATTTCGGCAATTGCTAGAAGGAACACTGATTTTAAATTGTTTAACTTTATTTTCCGAAATATTGTACGAAATGTTCGTTGATTTTGAGCAGTAATGGGGCTATAACAAATACTCACATGTGTCTGGTGAGATCCTCTTTTCTTCTAAATTGCTTCTCACATGAATATTTTGACAAGCCGAGGTGCCTGTCCTCGTGCAGTTTTAACCCCCACTTGGTTTTGAGGGCATCCCCACAAAAACGACACACATGTGACATAACTGAATTACATGTTAAATATACCGATTAAACACAAACGGTATGCATCATGTTAGGAATTTTTACACAGCTAATGTATAATGAAAACACAGTATTCGAAGATATAGACCTTAAATAGCTTTTAAGAATATAACTTTTACGGGGTAATTATTTCGTGTTACAATTAGCAATTCGAAATGAATAATAAGATTTTAAACTTCAAAAAGTCTCAAGTAAAATGTAATGTTTACATACATTTACTATTCATAACAGCTGACGATTGCTCTTGGGAAATTAACATGAACAACACACACACACGTGTCGCGCTCGCACCATATCATTTACCATATTCGTTCATAAACGTCCAATTCCAAAGGAACTGTTTCACTTTTCGTACGTATTTATTTATACAGCACAGTTGCAGTTCTTATGTGTGCGTGGTAATAAATACTATCAAGCTTCTAAATCTTACTGTTTTGAACAGAAATATAATACGTGTTAAAGTAAATGTCATTATATTAGTTAACATATTTATGGGTGTGTCTAAAAGGTGGAAGGACCGCCTGCATATATATTCGTCTACTGCCGTTTGCATTGTTTGGCTACTGACGTTTGCCATTCTAAAATGTACTACTGACGTTTGCCATATTAGATTCTACTCTTTAAACGTATATTTATTATCCGAAACATATTTTCGAAAAACTTGGTAATATATGTTCGTCCGGTAACAAATAGATAGTTATGTGATCGTTTATTTTTGTAAACACCGACTCTTTGTGTGTTTGAATACGTTTGCTTCTACAATGAAAATTTGTGTCGAAGTGTTCTCGAAAACCAAAGCAACACACACCACACGTGATATACCGATCGCAAGCTTTATGCATGCTTTATTGCCTGCACCAGGTCGTATGAAAACCAGAGGACAATCAGCAGAGATATTGACAAAAACCTACCTGGTGTGGCTGTTATCCTTCGTAAAACGCCTACTGACGTTGACTTTTGGGGCCTCGTTACAGTTTTTGTTCATTCACAGTGTCCGTATACATTTGGAACTTCCTGAATACATTTTCTGATCAATTTGAATCAATTAGTATATATGTAATGATATTCCTGAAAACCGCGTTGTTATAAAAAAAATCACATTGCAAAAACACACTACAATAAACAAATTGAATTATGGGTTTTCTTCGCATAATTCCCATTTTTTTGGAAATCATTTTCAATAAAAATATTGTGTTGTTTTATCATATTTTCTGCTGCATTTAATATCTTGCCATGTATTTTATTATTTGGGCAAATCTTACAACCTGGTCTTAATATGTGTTTAACTTAAATCCGTACATACGACATTTGAAATGTTCATTTCAGAGTTTCAAATAAATTTGAATTAAATAATACATGTGTGATGATTTTATAGCAAAACGGGTTGTTATACAAATTACAAATTGCAATAAGACACTCCAGCCCGTTTTGCAATAAATTTTTGCAAATAAATGTGTGGTGATTTTATTGCAAAACGGGTTGTTAAAAAAAAATGCAATAAAACACTCCAACCCGTTTTGCAATAATTTTTTTGCAAAACGGGTTTATTGCAAAACGGGTTGTAAAAAAAAAATTGCAATAAGACACTCCAACCCGTTTTGCAATAATTTTATTGCAAAACGGGTTTATTGCAAAACGGGTTGTTATAAAAAAATCAAATTGCAATAAGACGCTCCAACCCGTTTTGCAATAAAATTATTGCAAAACGGGTTTATTGCAAAACGGGTTGTTATACAAATTACAAATTGCAATAAAACACTCCAACCCGTTTTGCAATAAAATTATTGCACTTCTGGGTTGTCTTCATTTAATTCCCCAATTGGTGAAAATCACTTCATATATACATTCGGCTTAGTTTTATCATATTAACCTTGCAGACGACATTTTAAACTTCCTTCATACCGTTTCAAATCAATTTGAAACAAATAGTATATATGTGATGATTTTATTGCGAAACGGTTTGTTACACACAACTCACATTGCATGAAGACACTTCAACACGTTTTTTCAGTAAATTATTGCATTTCGGCGTTATCTTCACTTCAGTACTAAATAGGTTGAAACACTTTCTATTTACATTTTGTATTGTTTTATCGCATTCAATCTCGAAATGCATCGCCTTCAATGCTTTTTACTTTTTAGTGGAAACTAACAGTTTTGTCCATATTTGGAAATAAAAAAAAAACGATATTTTAAATTTCCTTTTTAATGTTTACAATCAATTTGAATTAATTAATACACGTGTCATTGTATTATTGCAAAACGGGTTTATTGCAAAACGGGTTGTTATAAAAAATTCAAATTGCAATAAGACGCTCCAACCCGATTTGCAATAAAATTATTGCAAAACGGGTTTATTGCAAAACGGGTTGTTATACAAATTACAAATTGCAATAAAACACTCCAACCCGTTTTGCAATAAAATTATTGCACTTCTGGGTTGTCTTAATTTAATTCTCCAATTGGTGAAAATCACTTCATAAATATATACATTCAGCCTAGTTTTATCATATTTACCTTGCAGACGACATTTTAAACTTTCTTTATGCCGTTTCAAATCAATTTGAAACAAATAGTATATATGTGATGATTGTATTGCGAAACGGTTTGTAACTCACAACTGACGTTGCATGAAGACACTTCAACACGTTTCGACACACATTCTGTTTTGTTTTATCGTATTAAATCTCGAAATTCACCACCTTCCATGCTTTTTAATTTTAAGTTTTAACTCACAGTTTTGTCTATTTTAAAACAATATTATTTAAATACAAAATTTGAACATCACTTTTAACTATTCCAATCCATTTGAATAAATACAAGAGTGATGATTTTATTGCAAAACGGGTTTATTGCAAAACGGGTTGTTATACAAAATTCTCATTGCAATAAGACACTCCAACCCGTTTTGCAATGAAATTATTGCAAATAAATGTGTGGTGATTTTATTGCAAAACGCGTTTATTGCAAAACGGGTTGTTAAAAAAAAAATGCAATAAAACACTCCAACCCGTTTTGCAATAATTTTATTGCAAAACGGGTTTATTGCAAAACGGGTTGTTTAAAAAAAAAATTGCAATAAGACACTCCAACCCGTTTTGCAATAATTTTATTGCAAAACGGGTTTATTGCAAAACGGGTTGTAACAAAGCTGTTTAAGGTACAAATAACTGCAAAGTTCCTATGTTGGTAAAAAGTCTCTACTTTATGGCTGATGAAGACACCAATTATTGAATGATTGATTACAGCCAAAGATTATGAAAATAAGGGGTGGATACAATCTTCATACAGAATTCAGTCTAATCAGACTTTCTCCATGTATGTGTGTGAACACGACTCGAATAAAACCCTGTATATGAGAACATTTATAGTGAATAAGGTATTTTTATTTTTTGTCTGGCAAAAATTAGCGATTTTTCCCTACTCTTTAAGGTTTCCCTGTGTAGCTCTATGGCTTTAACCTAGGTAAATATTGACAACTTGCAAACACTAAGTTATCAATCATAAAGTACGCCAATGTCCCACTTTGTGAAGACTTCACAACCCGAAATTCTCCCAATGTCAGGGTTTTTCACGATTTTGTTCACAATATACCGGGTACCAGTACTTTTCACAATTGGGCCAAAGAAATCGTTGTAGTGATGCCAGAAAGAAGGCACACATAGATATTAATGTGTAAACATGTGATTTAAGTAAAATACACAATTTGAATAAGAGCATGTTAGACTTCCAACTACCACGGACAGACAATATTGTCTTACCATTTTGGTTAATAGTCTATTGTTTTATGGCTATAAAAGACATCATTTGACAGTATCTCTATGATGCTGGGTTACAGCCAACTTCAGACAGTAAATAACACATGAAATGAATAAAGTTTTGATAAGAGAAAGGAATCATGGTCGTATAAATTAAGTTTAAAAAACGGACAACAGACGACGGACAAATCGCAATCACAAAAGCTCACCATGAGCACTCTGTGCTCAGGTGAGCTAAGTTCATGATATCAGAGATGTTAACAAACAAGAGTCCTACATTTGTAATGTTAACAAACATAGAGTCCTACAACTGTTCTTTTAGTAGTTTTTTGTTCAGTGTCTCGCAGGACATAAAAGGTCTTCTATAAAAATATACAGGACAAACACAAATCTTTGGAGCAAAAGGCTTGTGTGGTCATGTTTATAAATATCCCTCAGACAGTACTGAGTGTGCTTGCACACTGAAAGGCACAAAATCACATGGCTTTTTAAATTTTTCTTCATGTGAACAAGTATGCAATATCTATGATTTCCAGACTCAGCTCTGAAATACTAAAACCTTGCAATAATATACCAATATCAGATGTTTTAAGTGACAATCAGCAATGTAATTATGTCCGCCCGTCACTTAAGCCTCATCATATAACGGTTATTATTAAAACATGAACAATCAACATCATGTTCCTTTTTAAAGTGCTCTTAAGAAATGGCGTTTTTAAATATGACATGGTGATCATAGTAAAGATTCAAAATGTCATGCAAGAGTTATCCCCCTTTTACCTTCCCACTTCCAGCTAATTCCCCATCAGATTCCTTGACCTCCGTAGATTTGCTTTTACAGTCTGCTGGCATATCAAACTCCACGTCCCCCAGAATACTTGGCTCACCGCGCTATATTATCCAGCTCTTCCTAACAATACAGAAACTGTAATCAATTATGTCTAAACAATTTTATTTCTTTATAGGCAATGATGCTTCATTCCAGTATCATTGTAATGGACAACCCAAAATGCTAATATCAGATGTTTACATCCCACTTGCTCGCTTGAATTTTCATATTAAATTTTGCTCTATGCGAAGAATCCTCAACTCGCTGGATATGTTGACCACATTTTCAGATCAGTTGACACCTTTATTTTGTGAAGTGCTTGTCAGGAAGTGATGCTTTATATTTTGTGTTAAATCATCGTACTATTCTCAACAAATCATTTAATTTGTGAGCGCATTTGGGAAAGTTTTACATTGACAATATTTTAACCACTTTATCTTCATAAAAAATTCAGTAGGACACAGTGAAAGACCGAAACCCAAGAGCAACTACAAAGTGAGCAATTGCATCCTGGTTCTTTGATGTGGTTGCCCTGCAATCCAAGCGACTTTACTGAATTTTTTTACACCCCTTCTTTCAATATCTATGTAGAATGGAACAAGGGCTGTTTGTAAAACATGCATGCCCCCTATATGGGCTATAAGTTGTAGTAGCAGCCATTGTGTGAATACGTTTTTTGTCACTGAATGGTGGTGGTTGTGGTGGTGGTGGTGGTAGTAGTAGAAGTAGTAGCAGCAGCAGCAGCTGCAGCAGCAGCAGTAGCAGTAGTAGTAGTAGTAGTATGCATTACAAAAATGCAGTTAGCCTTACATTTGGTAAAATTTAAATATATTACAAGGGAGGCAAATGCTGTAACAATAAATTTAAACTTAGTGCATTTGTTTCCCCTGTATATAAGAAAGATATAATAGTGTATTACCTCCCCTGTTCTGCTTATATTTATATTAATCAACAAAATTAAACATTAACACAATATTTAATATACAAAATATACAAAAAATCTCATATTCTGATATTTTTACTGATAGTGGACCACTGTATTTTACTAAAAGGATGATGTTTCATTGGACTGATAACTATAGATTTAGGATTACAGACCAGTTGCTTCAGTAATATTGTTCAGAGTGTGCTCTGTTGGCCGCGTATGCATTCTTGAGTTATCATTCAAAAACCATTTTACTATTTAGAGTCACCGTGACCTTGACCTTTGACCGAGTGACCTTGACCTTTGACCGAGTGACCTCAAAATCAATAGGGGTCATCTGCGAGTCATGATCAATGTACCTATGAAGTTTCATGATCCTAGGCCCAAGCGTTCTTGAGTTATCATCCGGAAACCACCTGGTGGACGGACCGACATGAGCAAAGCAATATACCCCCTCTTCTTCGAAGGGGGGAATAACAATAAAATGCCAATATGATTGAATCAGATGTTTTAAGTGACAATCAGCAATATAATTATGTCCGCCCGTCACTATGGCCTCATCATGTAATCATATGCATAGATTTGTTGTGCCCTATTGGAAATTTGCATCATGAAATCATGTGATTGTTTATTATAAGTCTTTTGAATTGCTCCGTACTTAATTGTACAAACCCATCTTAAATACTTGTACTCGCATTGTTGCTAAAATGTTCAGTTTCAGTGCTTACTCTATTTTCCACTCAGATAATGCACTTTTGGAACAAAATTGACTCCACTAATTACTTTTGTAATTATTTGGACGGCCTTTGGGAAGTTTGTTATTGTTCCTTGAATCAGGGAATGTGCCGCTTACCAGAACTTTTAAAAGGAAAACAATTGAGGATTCTGTTCCAATTTTCAAATGACAACACCAACTTTTACACTGGCATTGGGGACTGAAATATGGAGACACCATATTGCAACATTAGAATATGCATATACATTTAACTGTATACACAAGAGTGTAGTGGCTATAGAATATTTTGAGATGAAATGTATTGTGATTTTACACAGTCATTAGGTATAGCAATTTTCTTTGAAAACAAAGGGATAATGCAGCTACAGTTTGGGGACTTAAATTGTCCCATGATATAAGCAACAATGAAAAGCATGCTTCAACATACACTGCATACAAGAGTGCAGCTGCACAACAAATTAACTTCCTATCCTGCAATATAGATTACTGCTGTAACTTTCTCAGACAAATGCCTCATGTGGCATCAATAATTGAAAATGATCAATCTCTAGGAGACAAAAACTGTTTCCATGAAAAAGACCAATAACAAATCAGCCTCGTCATCGTGTCATCACCGAAAGTTATTTGTTCAATTCTTAGATATTTCAATTGCCAATGCACATATACTTAATTTAGAGGGTTTTATTGATCATATTAATTACAACAGTTTTGATTGAAAATTCAAATTTGTAAGCGCTTTCAGTTCGGCGAGTGAAATGGATGTCATCATTGACAAACTACGACATTTCAATCATCATCAAGCATTTACATTTGTATTGAATGGCTTGTTAATCATTGGAATTCAAGAATTAATATTACATTTCATGAAATGCAAATCTTGCCATTGTTTAGAAGATGATAGAACAAAACCAGAATGATTTTTGGAACAGAGCAAAGATATTATTAAAATGTTATGACCAAGCTTCACGAAAATTTGACTATAAATGTGACTTCTTAAGAGTGTTAACAAGGTTATATTATAGCTATACAAGGAAAATCTCCATGACCTGGATTAATTTTTTAACTCCGCCCAAGTTCCAATAAGATAAGCCTTGCCTTACATGGACATTTGCATTTGTTATACTTTTATTACAACAAATTTTAGTTTTCACCAGAGTTCTATTTTGTAAACACAGTATCTGGGTGAGGTTTATATTCATACAATGTCTCAAACTGTTTCAAATTTTGTCTGAAATTAACACTGCAATTCGAAAATAGAGAATTAATTTACTAAAATACATCAGTATGCCATCAGTTCGGTAGGTGATATTTTGTGTCATCATAGCAAACACTATGCACCATTTTGTCCTCATTTGGCAGCTGAATTGTGAATTTATATACATGTAGAATCTTAGCAACAAACTTGCTGCATTCCAGACTAAAAATGAAGAGCCAATAAGGAAATTGTGTTCAAAATATCTCTCAATGCAATACAGAGCAAGCAAGAACTAGACATCGCCCAGTGTTAGAAGTCCTGCCAAGACTTGAACTTAGATCTCCTTTCAAGGTGAAAGGTGTTCTATCATTGAACTACAAAGACTGGTCTTCACTGGGATATTCATAAAAAAGCAATTTATTCAGTAAAATTAAATGTTACATTAGGAAAAAAATCTTTTCAAGTGAGGCAAAAATCGTTAAGTTTTCAATGGACTCATGGTTTAAAACTTATTTTATATGTTAACAAGAGGGCCAAGATGGCCCTAGTTCGCTCACCTGAGAGGAGTCGGTTCATTCAATCTTTACCGAATGTCAAACATGACCTAGATATTGACCAGACAAACATCCTCGTCAAGTTTCATAATTATTGAATTAAAACTCTGGCGTATGGAGTTTTTTTGTTTTTGTAAGATTTGAAATGGCGACCTATATTTTGAGTTGACCCCTTTTACCAAACATCAAACTTTGCTTACAAGGATTTTGTATAATATAATGAAAATTTGGACAATCTAAGGGCAATTATTTTGGTATTAATTATGTGATTTTGCTCATCATCAAACTTGCCTGAGATCTTTAAGCAACTTTGATAAAGAATGCTTGAGAAATGTGAATGCTAGAGTGTTTACAAAACAAATGCGGACAGACGGACAGCGGACAAAGACCAATCCTTAAACCTCACCTGAGCAATCAGGTGAGCTAAAGTGTGTTTCACCAATCTGAGCAATTTTCCAACTTGTCCAAGAAATCAATAAAACCAATGTATTGACTAAGTTTCACGATGATTAGGCAAAATATGTGTCTTTTATAGTGTTCGATCACAAGGTTTCTCTCTATATAGTCGCATAAGGAAAACTGCCACAACCCCCTGGCAGCCATGTTTATTGACCCATCGGGACCATTTGCAAACTCATCTGAGATATATATAAAACAAATCTTTTCACCAAGTTTCATGATGATTGGGCAAAAAATGTGACTTCTAGTGTTCACAAGCTTTTTTTTACTATATAAATATAAGAAAAAATGTCCTGACCAAATTTCATGAAAATTGAGCAAAAAATGTGACTTCTAGAGTGTTCACATGTTTTCACCATATACATATAGAGAAAAATGCCACGCCCACTGGCAGCCATGTTTTTTTCACCGATCTGGACCATTTTCGAACTCGTCTGAGATATCAATGTTTTGATTACCTTTCATGATGATTGGGCCAAAATTGTGACTTCTAGTGTTTACAAGGTTTCTCTATAGCCATATAAGGAAACTGCCCCGCCCACTGGCAATCATGTTTTTCAACAGACCGGAACCACTTTTGAACTCAACCAACATATCATTAAGACAGACATTTAGACAAAGTTACATTAAGATTGGGCATAAATTGTGACTTCTAAAGTGTTTACAAGCTTTTTCCTTTTTTTGACCTAGTGACCTAGTTTTTGACCCAGCATGACGCAGTTTTGAACTCGATCGAGATATCATTGGGACAAATCTTCTGACCAAGTTTCATGAAGATCGGACAATAAATGTGGCCTCTAGAGTGTTTACGAACAAATGTGGACGGACGACGGACAAAGACCGGTCGCACAAAAATACACAGGAACATAAACCTATAAAAAGAAATGGTTACGCTTCAATGACCACAAACCTCTTAAAATAATTCAAACTCTTAAAGATCACAAACCTCTCATACAAATGCAGGGCTCGAATTTAACTTTTTTTTCTACTTGCAAAAAATTATGAGCAGCTTTAATATCAACTCGCAAAATCAAAAACATACTCGCAAATTTCGATGGAAACATAAAGAACCTTTGACATTAGTTTAGTACTATTTAAACAAAATAAAAGTACTAAACATGTATACACATTTTATCTCTGCAACCATACAAAGGTATCTGAGTTCCTTGGACCATAAGGGTCCACATCAGGTTGATTGACCATCTTCATCTACAACAAGTTTTAGTCTTATTTTAAGTTATTTTTCCCACTTATTCACTGTTTTCGTAGAAGGATTTAAAATCCGTTTTTTTCTAACTAAACAGTTAACTTTGCTTTATCTTTTGTATTATGTATATTTTGTGTTATTTCCGTCTGTGGGAATAAAGTGACAAGTTATTATTCGCTTCAATGAACATGTGTGAATAGTCGACTGTTTCACTTCCTTTGTACCAATACCATCCGCGTATCTGTATATACCAGTCTACATACAAGGTGCGCGCTTCTGCATACGGGTATTTGGGCGTTCTATAAATTGACCTAAGATTTAGCGATCATGACGTCGAGCAGCATTATACCTACTCATTTCTTTTCACTATTTATTTACTCGCAAAAAAATACTAGTGGCTTAAAACTTAACTAGCAATCTGTATTTTTGACTCGCATTTTGCGAGTGTGCGAGTGTTAATTTCGAGCCCTGAAATGGAAAACTTAAGAAGTAATCATCAACTTCATTCATATTAACTTAACTTAAAAGATGACAAACATTTGAAAATAAATGGAAAACTGAAGTGATAAAAACCTTTGAAAAAATAAATGGAATGCTTTAATTATGACAACCCTCTTAAATGAATGAAAAGCTTGAAACATAACAATGTTTAAAGGGACCTTTTTACGTTTTGATCAATTGACAAAATTGAAAAATATATATTCAAATTTGCAGATTTTCATTGTAGTTATATTTTTTCGCTAGGAAACAGTAATAGTGAACATTTACCATGCTCTAAAATATTAATTAAATGCATCTTTTAATGATTTAAAAACCTGAAAATGATCAATCGTAAAATGCTAAATGATTGTAAAATATGGAAAACTGTTGTTATCCTTACATTTTGTGACATTACAAGGATTGTTTATATAAAGTATAAAATACCTTGACAACCAAGTTAGTGTTGGTGGCTAAGTGGTTTAAGTGCTAGTCTTTTACTCCAAGTGTCAGTGGTTCGCGAACAACCCCAGTATGGAGTATTTTTTTAAATTTTATTCTGAAACTCTTTAGTAAGAATATTTTACATTTATCAATTTAAAGCATTTAATGACAAACTTCAAAATATTCTGTGAAAAGGTCCCTTTAACATTTGAAAAGGCTTGATTAGACAGTGCATCAGAAAGACTAATTCATACTAATCAAGACTCATAAAACTGATATGGGCGATTAGTATTTTCATCATGTACACTGTTACCATTATAACAATTTTAAAAAGTATTTTTGTAAATTCATTCATATCCGTCAACAAGATATGTTGTGGTCAGCAAATGTTGTGGTTTTCAAAATAATATCTTTCTTTGACACGTAATTCAGGAATTTCTGATTTTGAAAAAAATGTAAGAAATTTGCATTGGTCTTTTTCAATGTGTTTGCATACATTTCTGATCAACCCTTAAACATTAATGTCCCACGAATAATTACCATTTTACAGTATGAAAAACATGTTACAAGTACATTGGAAATGTAGGCCATTAAAACTATCAGTAAGTCGTTACTGTAGAATAACAATCTCATTAAGAATATGGACACTGGCCTTATAAACATGGGCCCTTGGTAACAAAAGGCAACCAGTCTGGGCTGTATAACTGGCTCGCATAAATATTAAAAGATGCACTTGTCATCTGAAAAGGATTTTCAACAACCGAGTCATAATGATTTTATAAATAATAATGACAATAATGATTAATCATTTCATATGATCTAATAACTCAGATTTGAAACTTTGCCCGTATATTTACCAGAAAACACATTTTGACAAACTTTGATCTTGAACACATTTTGACAAACTTTCATCAAGATTGAGTCATAATTGTGGCCTACAGACTGAAAATCATATAAAATGTGAAAACTTACATCAAACACCTCATGAAGCCAGACTAAGGGTATCAAAACAGCTCAACATGAGCACTTATTGCCCAGGTGAGCTAAAAACAAAGTTAACATATATCAATGTTTCATGACCCAGGATTCGAGATGTCAACCAATGACAGCTAGAGTTTATAGTCAGGACATTTGTTCTTCCCATGTGTATGTAATCCTGAAAGACTACGAAAATCAAACAGGAGCGTTGACATGGGATTTGAAGCGTTTCGCTCCCTCCATACAAGACAAAGAGTTATATAAAATTAATACACATTACCGCACAATTTGCAATTTCCAGTTTAAAAAGTACTTTGAATATGTAAATGTTCGTAATTTAGTCAAGGATTTAGACGGAATTTGACTGATGCTGGGTTATAAAGCCAAAGACAATAAATTTGAATCCATATCATACCCGTCAATTAAGTATTCAGACTGTTCCCCATGTATGTGTCAACATGACAGAGTAAAACCCTGTTTTTGAGAACATGAATCATCATGTGTAGTTTATTGCAAAATACAAATTTGACAAGACTATTGTCAAGCAATATGGTCCCCTACCGGTGAAACTCCACCATTGTCAGAATGTATTTGTTATTTTATTTTTTATATTTGATGCCATAGCAACCAGAATTTTCGACGTAGGAACAAAATGAAATGACATGCATTATCTCCATATTGCCATCTAATCATGTTTCAAGTTTCATGAAAAAAATATTAAGAACTTTTTAAGTTATCGCAGGATCCAGAAAAGTGTGACATACTGACCGACACACAGAGCGCAAACCAGAAGTCCCCTCCGGTTTCACCGGTAGGGGACAATTAACTAGCTACCTAAGCTACTAAAACCAAAATTTGTCAAAAAATCGCATACTGCACATTTCCTGAGGACAATTGTAATTTAGCTTATCTTCAATTGCTCGAGAAAGTTGTAAGTAGTTTTCTCCACAAAGTAATGCAGACAAACCAACTTGGAAACTACGGTATAACGCCAGATATTCATAGAAAAGTTCTTGTCAGACTTAAGCAACCACTGGGAGACAACAAAGCCTTCCAATGTTGGTAATAAGTCTCTTTACTTTATGGCTGATGAAGACACCAATCATTGAATGATTGGTTACAGCCAAAAATTATCACAATAAGGGTTGCATTCATTCTTCATACAGAGTCCATTCATGTTTTAAAGGCTTCATTTCCAACCATTAGCTACTGATGAGCAGCAAACAGCATAAAACCTGAACAGACTCTAGTTACTTGCAGGCTGTTCAGGTTTTATGCTGGTTGCAAAAGCCATTTTCGCTTTGCTTCTTATGGGGGAAAGGGTTAATGAGGCCCTTTTGCTTCTAAAGCTGCGTAGTGTGGACCCAGATGGTGTCAATGAACTCCTACCAAATTATCTTACTAGACTCAGAAAAACTGGGACGAATTTTGATTTATAGCTGCAATTTTCAACAATTTAAATGCTACAGAAATTTGTCAATTTTGAAGTTCTTGTTAATGTAAGACTTGAGCTACTACATTGTCTATCAATATTGGTAGCAATGTTGGTAAATAAGTCACTTATTCTACGGCTGTATAAGACATCATTTGACATTATCTCTATGATGCTGGGTTACAGCCACCAAAACTTTTAAAAACGAGATGTGTTTGTCAGAAACACAATGCCCCTTACTGCGCCGCTTTGAAGCCTTATATTTGAGCTTTGACCTTGATGTATGACCTTGACCTTTCACCACTCATTTTGTGCGGCTCCATGATACACATGCATGCCAAATATCAAGTTGCTAATGGTATCTTCAATATTGCAAAAGTTATGGCCAATGTCAAAGTTTTCGAATGGACGCACAGACTGACGGACAGTTCAACTGCTATATGGGGGGCATAAAAAATGCAAAGGTGAAATAACATGAAATCAAAAAGCCCTATCAGATTAAGTAAGTCACACTATTTATTAGAGAAAAAATCATTTTTTAATATAGTTTTGATATTAAGAGAAAGAACTCTGACATGGTCGTTGGACTGATGTAACAAGAAGATTTTACCTTTTGCACATTTTACGACTTTGTTCCCTCTTCTGGTCCTAATGCTTCAAGGCCTAGCCATCTATCTTCATCCACCGTCTCCACCCCCTCACATGATTAACAAGACATGATTAACACAAAAATAGCATTATGCTTGCAGTGATGTGAACTAAACCTTTGAGTACTCTTCTTTTTTTGTACAGTGTCTCAATACACATGAAGATGTACTATGAAAATTTGCAAGCCAACCACAAATGTTTGGGCCAAAGTCTCGTTGGCTCATGCTTACAGAATGAGATATTACCCTGTGTGCTTGTACACAGAAAGGCATTAAACCATTGAGCTTTTTGAGTTCTACTAAGGATGAAAAAGTATGATATACCTATGATTTTCAAACACTGCTCTGAAACAATAATGCCTTGCAATAATTATAGGTTATTAGACGTTTCACTGTACAATACGGAGATATATTTGGACGAGCACACAGTTTGAAGTCATATTGGACGAGCCGTTAGGCGAGTCCAATATGACTTCAAACTGTGTGCGAGTCCAAATATATCACGTATTGTACAGTTTAAACGTCTAATAAACTTTTTATTCTATATCCTCATTACCAAACCAGCTTTCCGTATTTTTATTTTCATTCATTGATTACGCACTTTATGACGTATCTCGTGTGACGTCATTTCTCTGACGAAACATACTAGTATAAGCAAGACTCTGCATTTTAGGGACAACAATATGGAGGTGGTAGTGTTTAATAAATCTAGTAGCAAATTATACCATTTTGATAGCAATGAACGAATCCAAAAGGCAAAACGTATTTCGGATTGTGTGTTTGTCATGCATAATTGTTAACTTCGATAGGAATAAAACAACTCGCTCCGACAGGATTACGAATTCGTAAATTGTGTTATGGCCTTTGGGTCAGAATGGTGAGCATGTGTACAAACGCTATCAACAAATACTGTGGTTTAAAATACATTTCGATAAATGGATGGAAGAACAGAAAATGGAAAATGGAAATGCATATCATTGTAACTTAGTTGTTATTAGGCTAGCATTGGATTAAAGTTGTCATTGAGGTTAATAAAATTGATTTTTTTTTTGCTGTTGCATATTTGTTTTCAATTTCTAGCAATAACAATATCACTTGCTTTTGCATTTTTTTTTTAAATTTCTAACAATAAAAATTAATTAAATATCACATTCTCGATTCGTTTTTTATTTCCTTTCATATTTTCAATAGGAAAGTATTAAAAAGAGACATACAAGCAAAATATCGCCTGTGTGAATCGATTATAGTACATTCGGATACTTTTTCTCGGTAACGGCTTTTATCGTTATAAAACAATTGCTTAGTGCACTTGTACTCAACTGTCCAATATGGAAAAAATACAGACTTTTTGGATCCAATACCGGAATATATTGGACGGTCACGTGGTACATATGAAGAATGCCGATTGGATGAATTTATTGGATATAGAATAATATACCAATATCAGATGTTGTAAGTGAAAATCAGCAATATTATGTCCGCCAGTCACTTAAGCTTCATCATATAATCAAATTATGAAAGAGGATTCACAAACTTTTCAAAATTGTGAATATAGAAATAGTGAACTTCTCAAAAGAGTTGTGCTTTTGTAATTTTTCCATGAATGGGAGAGCCTTTAATGGGAACATTATAAACAAGAGGGCCATGATGGCCCTGAATCGCTCACCTGACTAACCAAATACAATCCCAACCCAGATTTCATCAAGATAAACATTCTGACCAAATTTCATAAAGATTGGATGAAAACTGCGACCTCTATTGTCTACACAAGGTGTATCTATTATTTGAACTTTTATGTCACCTAGTTTTTGACCTAGTGACCTAGTTTTTGACCCCAGATGACAAATACAATCCCAACCCAGATTTCATAAAGATAAACATTCTGACCAAATTTCATAAAGATTGGATGAAAACTGACCTCTACTGTCTACACAAACAAATTGTTGACGGACACACGCACGCACACACATACGGACGCCGGACATCACACGGTCACATAAGTTCACCATGACACTTCATGACAGGTGAGCTAAAAAGGGAAATATATCGCTAATTCTGTTCCAATTTCAACTGACAATACCACCTGTTTCAATGGCATTGGGGACTGAAATATGAAGACTTTAATATTGCCACATTAGAATATGCATATACATTTAACTGTATACACAAGAGTGCAGTGGCTATAAAATATTTTGAGATGAAATGTATTGTGATTTTACAGTCATTAGGTATAGCAATTTTCATTGAAAACAAAGGGATAATGCAGCTTCAGTTTGGGGACTTAAATTGTCCCATGATATAAGCAACAAATGAAAAGCATGCTTCAACATACAATGCATACAAGAGTGCAGCTGCACAACAAATTAACTTCCTATCCTGCAATATAGATTACTGCTGTAACTTTCTCAGACAAATGCCTCATGTGGCATCAATAATTGAAAATGATCAATCTCTAGGAGACAAAAACTGTTTCCATGAAAAAGACCAATAACAAATCAGCCTCGTCATCGTGTCATCATCGAAAGTTATTTGTTCAATACTTGGTATTTCAATTGCCAATGAACAGGTAAATATTAATCGCGTTAAATTACAACAGTTTAGATCTAAAATCTAAATTTGTAAGTGCTTTCAGTTCGGCGAGTGAAATGGATGTCATCATTGACAAACTACGACATTTCAATCATCATCAAGCACTTACATTTTTATTGAATGATGGTTTGTTAGTCATTGGAATTCCAAACAGTTAATATTACATTTCATAAAATGCACATTAATTAAGAGCTTTCAGTTCGGCGAGTGAAATGGATGTCATCATTGACAAACTAAGACATTTCAATCATCATCAAGCATTTACATTGGTTTGTGTAGATCAACGTACATTTTTCAAAGCTGAATTGAAATAACTGTTAGTCTGGCAGGGCCCTCAATCTATTTTTCCTTACTCTCTTATTATTACATTTGTTTGCACTATATTCATTTCTCATAATTAAGTATGTTTGACAAGATTAAATTGAAAAAGAATTGAGATATAAGAACAAGAGGGCCATCAGGCCCTAAGGCGCTCACCTGAAAGCCAAAGGAACTAGACTATTCTGAAAAAATGCAAGCTGATTCATGAAGATTATTTTTGACCAAAAAAGTGACTTTTAACATGTGTTTTTTTATATTTGACCTTGTGACCTAGTTTTTGAGCTCATATGACCCAGTTTCAATCTCTGGCAAAATTTAATTGGGACAAATGTTCTGACCAAGTTTCATGAAGATTGGCCAATAAATGTAGCTAATATAGTGTCAACAAGTTTTCACTAAGGCCATATAAGGACAACTGCCCCCCCCTGGCCGCCATGTTTTTCAACAAACCATAACCATTTTCAAACTCACTCAAGCTATTGTTAGAACAAATGTTCAGATCAAGTTTCATAAAGATTGGATAATAAATGTGACTTCTAGAGTGTTAACAAGGTTTTGTAGTAAATAGCCATTTAAGGAAAAATGCCACGCAGCCATGTTTTTTTACTGATCTCAACCATTTTTGAACTTAGCCCAGATATTATTAGTTCAAATATTCTGACCAAGTTTCATGAGCATTGGACCACAAATGTGACTTCTAGAGTGTTAACAAGGTTTTACCATACAGTAAAGCCATATAAGGAAAACTGCCCCGCCCCATAGGGGACATGTTTTTCATTCAACTGGAACCATTTTCGAACTCGTCCAAGATATTATTGGGACACATGTTTTGACCAAGTTTCATGAAGATTGGCCTAAAAATGTGACTTCTAGAGTGTTAACAAGGTTTTACTATAGCCATATAAGGAAAAAACTGCCACACCCCCTGGCGGCCATGTTTTTCAACCAACCGGAACCATTTTCGAACTCGTCCAAGATATTATTGACACACATGTTCTGACTTAGTTTCATGAAGATTGGACTAACAAGGGCTGTTTGTAAAACATGCATGCCCCCCTATATGGGCTACAAGTTGTAGTAGCAGCCATTGTGTGAATACGTTTTTTGTCACTGTGAATGGTGGTGGTAGCAGAAGAAATAGTAGTAGTAGTAGTAGTAGTAGTAGTAGTAGTAGTAGAAGTAGTAGTAGTAGTAGTAGTAGTAGTAGTAGTAGTAGTAATAGAGTAGTAGTAGTAGTAGGTGATGGTGGTGGTAGCAGAAGAAATAGTAGTAGTAGTAGTAGTAGTAGTAGTAGTAGTAGTAGTAGTAGAAGAAGTAGTAGTAGTAGTAGTAGTTGTAGTAGTAGTAGTAGTAGAGCAGTAGTAGAAGTAAAGCAGTAGTAGAAGTAGAAGTAGTAGTAGTAGTAGTAGTAGTAGTAGTAGTAGTAGTAGTAGTAGTAGTAGTAGTAGAGTAGTAGTAGTAGTAGTAGTAGTAGTAGAAGAAGTAGTAGTAGTAGTAGTATGCATTACAAAAATGCAGTTAGCCTTACATTTGGTAAAATTTAAATATATTACAAGGGAGGATAATCTGTAACAATAAATTTAAACTTATTGCATTTGTTTCCCCTGTAGTGTATTACCTCCCCTGTCCTGCTTATATTTATATTAATCAACAAAATTAAACATTAACACAATATTTAATATACAAAATATACAAAAAATCTCATATTCTGATAATATTTTTACTGATCCACTGTATTTTACTAAAAGGATGATGTTTCATTGGACTGATAATTATAGATTTAGGATTACAGACCAGTTGCTTCAGTAATATTGTTCAGAGTGTGCCCTGTTGGCAGCGTATGCATTCTTGAATTATCATTCAAAAAACCATTTTACTATTTCGAGTCACCGTGACCTTGACCTTTGACCTAGTGACCTCAAAATCAATAGGGGTCATCTGCGAGTCATGATCAATGTACCTATGAAGTTTCATGATCCTAGGCCCATGCGTTCTTGAGTTATCGTATGACAACCACCTGGTGGACGGACCAACCGACCTACCGACCGACATGAGCAAAGCATGGCCACTCTTCTTCGAAGGGGGGCATAAAAATGTGACTTCTAGAGTGTTAACAAGGTTTTACTATAGCCATATCAGGAAAACTGCCACGCCCCCTGGCGGCCATGTTTTTCAACCAACCAGAACCATTTTCGAGCTCGTCCAAGATATTATTGGAACACATGTTCTGACAAAGTTTCATGAAGATCAGACAATACATGTGACTTCTAGAGTGTTAACAAGGTTTGCTATATATAAAACTGCCACGCCCCCTGGCGGCCATGTTTTTCAATCAACCGGAACCATTTTCGAACACGTCCAAGATATTATTGGGACACATGTTCTGAGTAAGTTTCATGAAGATTGGACAATAAATGTGGCCTCTTGAGTGTTAACAAGGTAAATGTTGACGACGCACGACGGACAAAAGGCGATCACAATAGCTCACCATGAGCACAACAGGTGAGCTAATTATGAGACACATCTTATTTATTTTGATAGATTGAGGGCCCTGTGTCTAAACTTCATATTGGCTACTTTTGAGACTGAGCAAAATTTAAGATTATAACTTGAAACACCAATTTTGTTTATAACACTGCCCCCCCCCCCCCCCTCAAGTGGCAATTCCTCCATTAAAAAAATTAATTCATTTTGCAGACACGTGCCTTCTGAATGTGGGCCCTAAAAGTAAAAAGAAGAAAACCTACATTAATGCTATTCCTACCAAAATACCTCACATACAAGTTTTAACTTGGTTAGGATGCAGAAAAACTGGCAAAAAATATTGAATTCATGTTTTCTTGAAAAAAGCCAACACACTTAACTATTGTGCATATGCATTCTTTGGTAACTGTTTCAGAACAGGTGTTCATATCACAGGTATTCATAAGCCCGGACACCTGTAAGTTCTCATCATCAGTCACCCACGGCTACTTTTCACAGGACACTAGGTGTTAGTTGACTCCAAGGCCAAAAAACCCTTCTTCACAAGGGGCCTCTTTTTCTTCCCCTTAACCAAAAAGGCCCTTTCCCCTACATACATTTCTTTGAAATAATGCATTTTTCTCTAAATTTCCAATCTACCTGTGTTTGTCAATAACACAATGCCCCTACTGCACCGCCTTGATTGATATATTTATTTTTATCATTTGGCAGGTAAAGATAATTATCTCCTTTTAAAGCTTATTACTTCCCTTGGATTTGTTTTTTTAGCTTTGCCCTTGAAGGATGACCTTGACCTTTCACCACTCAAAATGTGCAGCTACATGAGATACACATGCATGCCAAATATCAAATTGCTATCTTCAATATTGCAAAAGTTATGGCCAATGTTAAAAGTTTTCAGACGGACAGACAGTTCAAATGCTATATGCCACCCTACCTGGGGCATAAAAAACACTCCCTGTTATCAGCGTTCTTTGGAAGGACCGGCAACCAGCAATTTCATCGGTTACAAACAATCTTGGCACCGGCTACTTTCCCTAAAAATATCAATTCAAAACCGCGCAAAACGCCGCTTTCAGATTCAAGACGCTAGCTACTTTGAAAATATAACTGGTGAATCAAATTTTTATGGAAGACAGTGTTTTTGTAATTGTTAACCCAGTGAATTCCTGTCAAATACATCAATTCAAACAATTACAAAATTCAAAACTGGAAAAGTAACTTTCACAGCTTATCAAATGTTCAATAATATGATTGCTTAACCATTTTTAAAACATAACAAGCACGACTTTGTATAACTTTTTGTATACTAGAAAATGTTACCAGCCCCCCAGCTTTACAGCAAATCTGAGAAAAATGGGTCCAAAATGTGCTAGTACAACGCTGTTAGGATGTGGCAATCTTGTGCTATTTACCACTGATTGGTACCCCAGATAATGACATCTGGAACTGTGAAAATGCCTATCAAATCTTCAGTAAGCCATCAGTTCGGTAGGTGATATTTTGTGTCATCATAGCAAACACTATGCACCATTTTGTCCTCATTTGGCAGCTGAATTGTGAATCTATATACATGAAGAATATTTATTGTAGCTAAAAAAACTGCATGCATTTCCAGACTTACAATGAAGAGTCCATAAGAGAAATGTGTTCCAGACTTGCACTGAGGAGCTTACAATATTAAGAAGTGTTGACAATTAATTATGCAATACAGATTAAGAACTAAACCTCTCCCAGTGTTAGAAGTCCTGCCAAGACTTGAACTTGGACCTCCTTTCAAGGTGAAAGGCGTTCTACCATTAAACTACAGGGACTGGTCAAACTGGAAAAGGAACAAAAAGTTTGAAGAAATGACGAGTTCTTCATTAATCCTCAATAATAGCTTTTAACAGCTGTTATAGAAAATAATTCCAACAAACAAGTTTCATATACAAATTTTCACTGTTTTATGTAATCTTACATATTTCGGAGGCACTCTTAGGAATTTTAAGACTAACAAGAGATGTGTTTGTCAGAAACACAATGCCCCCCATTGCGCCACTTTGAACACATAAATTTGACCTTTGACCTTGAACGCTGACCTTGACCTTTAGCCACTCAAAATGTGCAGCTCCATGAGATACACATGCATGCCAAATATCAAGTTGCTATCTTCAATATTCAAAAAGTTATGACCAAACTTTAACGAAGGTTAAAGTTTTAGGAACGAAAAATACAATGATATTTGACCTTGAAGGATGATCTTGACTTTTCACCACTCAAAATGTGCAGCTCCATGAGATACACATGCATGCCAAATATGAAGTTGCTATCTTCAATATTGCAAAAGTTATAAAAGTTTAACCAAGGTTTAAGTTTTGTGACACACACACATATAATGACTGACTGAAACAATGACAGACAGAAAGAAAGACAGCCAGGACAAAAACAATATGCTCCCGATCTTTCGATCCGGGGGCATAAAAACCTGAAGCCAGAGTCAGAATTTTGGCTCATTGGTCGAGTAAACAAGAGGGAACATGAAGTCCCTATAGCGATCACCTGAGTTCATGGACATGACTGTTGAAGACTTATCCTGATAGAAGGTGCGAACTTGCAGTACAGTCCAAGCATTTTCCCCAATTTCCCTCGCTACTCCGCGGGCACTCTTATGGATGGAGATTAAGAATGTCCCGCGATACGCAGAGTTTGCATTATTGGGAGTCTCCGAGGTTAACAAGCGGAAAACTGATGAACCGACGTTGAGCAACGCGGAGGAAACTCTGTGTTAAATGAGATAACAATCAATTTAACTTTGTTTGACTTCCAAATTTTCATTTATATAATATATATATATATATATATATATATATATATATATATATACAATTTTTCGGAAATAAGCATTCCTCAAAATAGGATTCATTGTAAATAACCGAAATAATAAAAATATGGGCTGTCAGTTGTAGTGGCAGCCATTGTGTGAATACGTTTTTTGTCACTGTGACCTTGACCTTTGACATAGTGACCAGAAAATCAATAGGGGTCATTTGCCAGTCATTATCAATGTATCTATTTAGTTTCATGATCCTAGGCGTAAGCATTCTTGAGTTATCATCTGGACACCATTTTACTGTGTCTAGTCACTGTGACCTTGACCTTTGACCTAGGCTAGTGACCTGAATATCAATAGGGGTCATCTGCGAGTCATGATCAATGTACCTATAAAGTTTCATGATCCTTGGCATAAGCGTTCTTTAGTTATCATCCGGAAACCATCTGGTAGACGGACCGACGGACAGAGCGACATGTTCGAAGGGGGGCATAAATATTCAACCCATTGGGAATTGGCAAAAAATGACATCTCAAACTGGAAACCTGAAATTCAAAATTCGGCAATCCGGTACAAAGATGGCGACGATCACAGCTTCATTGCTTTATCTGTCTGTTAAACTGATTTTAATCGCTTATAGGTAAAACGCCCTTCGACAGCTAATTGGTGTTAATCTGTTGAGTAATGTCAATAAAGGTGAGAAAAACTTGTCAGTGTTCCCCCCCCCCCCCCAGAAACCTGATCTGATGTGAAAAGGTCGACCTGCTTGGAAAAGTTTCAGATAAATTTGACTGAATTGCGGTAGGGTAAGTTAATCCAGTTCTATAATTGTTTAAAGGCATTTTTGAATTAAAATCTTTTGGTATATCCAAACGAGGTATTATCATGTATGTTAGAAAAATCGTGGTTATTATTATTATTAAGGATTTATTGAAATATGGCTGTTGACAATGCAGGGATTTGCCCCCTATTTAGCACGATTTACTATTTTATGCCAGGGAAAGTTTTTGCACCGAAAACAGCCGAGCTAAAAACAATAATTGACAAATATTAAATAAGGAGTCAAATGACAATTACATGTAAGCCATGATGCACAAGAGTACCAAACACTCAAGACAATTTGTGTAGCCACTGTATGTCTCAGATGTAAATTAAGATATCCACATTGTCTTTCAGAATGTGAACAGCAAGGTAATCATCATAGACATACCAGACTAGAGTGGGAACAGACTGGTTTGTTGATAGATTGAATCGATCATATGACTTTTGCTTTAGTCAAGTAACAGACCATTAACGAGACTTTGAAAGTATTGCAACAATACAATACAAGAGTCTGGTACTTGCAGGGCCCTCAATCCATTTTAGGGGAAGCAAGTCGCTACCCTCATGAAGGTGAATTTTCGCGAGGTTGTCCTTTTTGGAGGATTTTTTTACTTACTCAGACTCTCATTATTACATTTGTACGTGTTTGCACTATATTCATTTCTTTTTTCATAATTAAGTATGTTTGACAAGATTAAATTGAAATAGAATTGAGATATAATAATCATGAGACATATCTTTACTTTTCTGGTGGGGCATTGCGGCCGATGTGGCCGAATTTCGGCCGCAGATTTTATAGATTGAGGGCCCTGACTTGTGAAAAACCTTAAACAAAACAAGATGCGTTTGTGAAACACAATGTCCCCCTATATGATGTTTGACCTTGTAGGATGACCTTGACCTTGTGAAGGATGACCTTGACCTTTCACCACTCAAAATGTGCAGCTCCATGAGATACACATGCATGCCAAATATCAAGTTGCTATCTTCAATATTGCAAAAGTATTCATAAAATAAGCGATTTGGGCCACATATATTTGACCTCTGACCTTGAAGGATGACCTTGACCTTGACATTTTACCACTCAAAATGTTCAGCTCCATGAGATGCACATGCATGCCAAATATCAAGTTGCTATCTTCAATATTGCAGAAGTATTTATAAAATAAGCGATTTGGGCCACATATATTTGACCTCTGACCTTGAAGGATGACCTTGACCTTGACATTTCACCACTCAAAATGTGCAGCTCCATGAGATACACATGCATGCCAAATATCAAGTTGCTATCTTCAATATTGCAAAAGTATTCATAAAATGAGCGATTTTGGCCACATATATTTGACCTCTGACCTTGAAGGATGACCTTGACCTTTCACCACTCAAAATGTGCAGCTTCATGAGATACACATGCATGCCAAATATGAAGTTGCTATCTTCAATATAGCAAAAGTTATTGCAAAATGTTAAAGTTGGCGCAAACAGACCAACAGACAGACCAACAGACAGACAGACAGGGCAAAAACAATATGTCCCCCACTACTAAAGTGGGGGACATAAAAAATAAGCATGAAAAACCCTGACATTGGCAAAATTTGCGTTGTGAAATCGTCCCTTTTAAATTTCTTGGTATCGAAAGCAAAAATCAACACAAATATTGATTTACATTCATTTTGGCTTGAAATGTTCAGTGCAAGTGCTCATTTTATTTGTCAACTTTCAGATAGTGCACTTTTGGAACAAATTTTACCTTTTGGGAAATTTTCAGATAGCAATCACGAATTTTGAACGTTTTCTTCAATTGGGAAAGTTCCCTTTACGGGTACTTTATAAAGAAGGGAAAAAATCACTGTAAACATTTAACAGAGTACAAAGACTCTAAACAAGGCCTTTCTTGTAACTGACAGAAGTGAATACAATGCAACTCAGAGATCTTGGTGGTAAGTGACATCACAAATGTCAGCCAACAATTGAATCATCATTTTCTGCATATATATATTAAGTAGAGTAAAGTGTCCGAAAAACACTTCTTTGGTGTAAGCTCTTATTCAGTAAAAACTCAAATTATTTGCCGTACATATAATCTTACAGCCAATGCCGGCTTGGACAGATCATTTCACTCCCTAAGAGGACAAATAATTAAAGACTTATGAAAAACATACAAATGAGGTTTGTTTTATATTTGAATAATTATACATCATTTTATAAACAATTTCATAATATACACAAAACCATGAAAATTAATTTCCATCAAACATATTTCTCTCAAGCATTAATTAATTTTTTCGTGGAAAGAAAGGCAGTGCATAGTGTATCCTAACATGAGAAAATAAAGAAATCTTTGAATAAATTAGCACCTGCTTCCCTAAGTATAGATCATAAAACTGTTGTCTTGATGTTTATGGTTTTCCGAAGTTTGCAATGACAAAAAAGCATCCTGGCTTTTTAAGCCACAACAACAAGTCCTACATATTAGGCCACAAAGTCTTCATATGACAATGTACACAAAAAAATCCTACCTGTTAAATCTACAAAAAGTGCTACCAATTTTAGTCACTGAAGAACTCTTATTTAGGCAACACAAGTCAATATTACATAACATTCAGCTCAGAGATCTTGGTGGTAAGTGACATCACAAATGTCAGCCAACAATTGAATCATCATTTTCTGCACATATGTTCAGTTTATAGTCAGGTGTCTGAAGAAATTACCAGGGCTTGAAATGAACACTCGCACACTAGCAAAATGCGAGTGAAAAATATCGATTGCGAGTTAAGTTTTAAGTCACTAGTATTTTTTGGCGAGTAAAGACATAGTGAAACAAGATGCGTTTGTGAAACACAATGTCCCCCTATATGATGTTTGACCTTGAAGGATGACCTTGACCTTGTGAAGGATGACCTTGACCTTTCACCACTCAAAATGTGCAGCTCCATGAGATACACATGCATGCCAAATATCAAGTTGCTATCTTCAATATTGCAAAAGAATTCATAAAATAAGCGATTTGGGCCACATATATTTGACCTCTGACCTTGAAGGATGACCTTGACCTTTCACCACTCAAAATGTGCAGTTCCATGAGATGCACATGCATGCCAAATATCAAGTTGCTATCTTCAATATTGCAAAAGTATTTATAAATAAGCGATTTGGGCCACATATATTTGACCTCTGACCTTGAAGGATGACCTTGACCTTTCACCACTCAAAATGTGCAGCTCCATGATATACACATGTATGCCAAATATCAAGTTGCTATCTTCAATATTGCAAAAGTATTCATAAAATGAGCGATTTTGGCCACATATATTTGACCTCTGACCTTGAAGGATGACCTTGACCTTTCACCACTCAAAATGTGCAGCTTCATAAGATACATACATGTGTATGCATGCCAAATATGAAGTTGCTATCTTCAATATAGCAAAAGTTATTGCAAAATGTTAAAGTTGGCGCAAACAGACCGACAGACCAACAGACAGACAGGGCAAAAACAATATGTCCCCCACTACACTGTAACTCCAATATAGTGCGGTCCGTTATAACGCTGTGTCCAATATAACGCGGGGGGTCCTTGGATCCCGTTTTTCCTCCAACCTTCCATTTCTGATTCAAATCCATGTTATGCAACTTCATGTATTTTCATAAATTCAAAGAAGCCGGCGATCACAGCTTGATTGCTTTATCCGTCCGTTTAACTGATTTTAATCGATTAGAGGTTAAACGACACTCGACAGCTAATTGGCGTTAATCTGTTGTGCAATGTCAATAAAGGTGTGAAAACTCGCGAGTCGGTGTTTATTACATGTATCAGAGCGGTTCGATGCGCTAATTTCAAAAAGGCAAGTGCAAGCGGAATATTTATCAAATTAAAGTTATTTAAAACGATTACCTGTTTATGTTTTGTATTTATCGTGTATTGTATTTCATTGTATAAACTATGGCTGTGTAAGTGTGTTATCGTTTATTATAATATGCTACACATGCTTGATAAATAAAAATATCTTTGTGTGTGTTTAATGTTTCAGTACGTATACGAAAAATAAATTTAAAAATCCTGACGATTTATTTACATGCTAACGCAGTGTAATACGGTAGTTAACACTTAAATTTTTGCCCGTTATCAGAAAGTCCACGGAGAGCACGTTTTTTACATGCTGCATATGACGCAATAAAACATTTTTTTTACATGTATCGTATTGCATTCAATCTAAATTTAAATTCGCTCGTCCAATTAAAGCTGTGTCCCATAATGCACCGTACTAATTTTTGAAAAATGGCGTAGGCATATGAATTTGTTTACAAAGTTCTTGTCATAAATGTTAAACATTATTTTTTCGTTAGTGATGTAATTATATTGGATTATCGGATAAATGTGCACATTAGAAAAGCGGTAGTTATACTGTTATTGTTTGATTCGGTTTACATGCATGTATTTGCGGATGACAACACAGCATGACGATGCACGTTTTTTACATGCTGCATATGACGCAATAAAACATTTTTTTTACATGTATCGTATTGCATTCAATCTAAATTTAAATTCGCTCGTCCAATTAAAGCTGTGTCCCATAATGCACCGTACTAATTTTTGAAAAATGGCGTAGGCATATGAATTTGTTTACAAAGTTCTTGTCATAAATGTTAAACATTATTTTTTCGTTAGTGATGTAATTATATTGGATTATCGGATAAATGTGCACATTAGAAAAGCGGTAGTTATACTGTTATTGTTTGATTCGGTTTACATGCATGTATTTGCGGATGACAACACAGCATGACGATAGACAGAACCTATATTATAGGCTATACTTTACCTGTTTTTATAGCCCCTTAAATAAATAAGCTCAAAACTTATAACGCTGTCCGTTTATAACGCTGTTGCGTGGCTTGGACCCCGTCATCCGCGTTATATTGGAGTTACAGTGTACTATAGTGGGGGACATAAAAAGAGTAATATTGCTTAATGCGCTCGACGTCGTGAACGCTAAACCGTAGGTCAATTAATAGAACGTCCTAATACCTGTATGCTTAAGCGCGCACCTTGTATGTAGACTGGTATACTTATAGTACAGATACTCGGATTGTAATGGTACATAGAACATGAAACAATCGATTATTCACACGTGTTCATTGAACTTGAACAGCCATGGCGTCGAAGCGAAAAATAACTAGTTTCCTTTTGCCCACAGACGGAAATAACAATACGTAAGATAAAGCAAAGTTAACCGTTGAGTTAAAAAAAACAACAGAAATTAAATCCTTCTACAAAAACATTTAAAAAGTGGGAAAAAGAACTTAATTAATAACAAATATTTGCGAGAATGTTTTTGATTTTGCGAATAAGTATTAAAGATGCTCGCAATGTTTTGCAAGTAGAAAAAAAAAGTTAAATTCGAGCCCTTATTACCAATTTTGTATTCTGCCATAATCACTCCTAATAAAGGTGAAACACTTAACACTAACTTGAATTTCAAGCAAACAAGTTAACTGTTTCCATAAGCTATAATAACATTAGTGTTTTCACTATAAACATTTATAACTTTGCCCAAGAAGAAATAAGGCAATGTGAGAAAATAATTCAACCTGGTAGAAGTTTGAACTAATAGAAAATTTGTTGAGACATTAGATTAAAAATTGCAGACTTGAAAGTAAAAGCACATAATTATGTGGACTCAGTGCATCAGAAAGACTAATTCATACTAATCAAAACTTTTCATAGAACTTTGTTTGGGCGATTAGTATTTTCATCATACGCACTGATAATAGACTAATTTCAAACATTAGACCTAAACAAAACATGTGTTTAAGGCCACAGTCTTAACTCTTTAAGTCAGGTAGGGTAGGGATGGAAATCAATAGTTTCCCGCTCAACCCATGTTTATGCCCAGCGATTGAATTTCAAAAGCTGGTATTCAGTCCGGGAGGATAGCTTTAAGAAAAAGCACGTCAGATGCTGTATAATTTCTTTCCAAAATGGCTGCACCCAGGGTGAAACAAAACTGTTAAAATATGGCAATTTTAACAAAATGTATAAAAAGCATTAGAAAGGATCCCCAATTTTAACAATCCAGACTAAAATGTTTCTTTTATTGGACTTTGCAGGATATCAATGAAAAATCTTCCTACTAAAAAAATCAAACACAAGGGACAAAATTGTCACAAAACCAAGTTTTCATTGTGAAAAAAAATCTGATAAAGGGAGACAACTCAAACTGAACTTTTGAAATGAACAAACAAAATTAACCCCCTTTGTAAGTTTGTTTTAAAATAAATCTATTTTTAGTCGTGGCGACCTTGACATTGGAGATATTGACGTGATTCTTTCGTGCAACACACCTTACAATGATGGTGAACAAATGTGCCAAATGATTTTAAAATCTCATTATGAATGACATAGTTATAGCCCAGACAAGCTCATTTATGGCTATTTTTTACCTTTGAACTCAAAAGTGTGACCTTGACCTTGGAGATATTGACGTAATTTTTTCGCACGACACACCGTCTAATGATGGCTAACAAATGTGCCAAATGATTTTAAAATCTCACAATTAACAACAAAGTTATGGCCTCGACAAGCTTGTTCCGCCCGCCCGCATTCGCCAATCTAAAAACCAGTTTTTTCCTTCGGAAAACCTGGTTAAAAAACAACAACTAACAGAGTGTTCAGAGAGTTTCAAAAGGAAGTAGGGTTGCAAAAATGTTTTAGGCTCTACCAGGCACGCTGCGTTACAAAGCTTTACACACAATATACATTACATCAGATACATTGGTGATTGTTATGACAGTATTGGTCTGTTTGATTACCTTCTAGCCAATTTGTTACTTGAAAAGGTTTACTAAGAACCACATACACCCATTCAAGAGTTAGTAAATGTTTAAGGTTATTAATAACAAGAGATTGCCAAGCAATATGGTCTGCTACCGGTGAAACTCCACCATTTTCTGAATTTTGTGCAAGTGTATTTGTTGCCATAACAACCTGAATTCTTGATGTAGGAACAAAATGCAATGCCATGCATAATGTCCATATTGCCATCCGTCCATGTTTCAAGTTTCATGAAAAAATATGAAGAACTTTCCTCAGGATCCAGAAAAGTGCGACAGCGCAAACCATAAGTACCCTCTGGTTTCACCGGTAGGGGACAATAACGAAGGTACACAGGTTAAATAGCATTGCCACAAAACTACTTCAGATCTTGGTGGTAAGTGACATCATTATCATCAGCCAAGATAACTTCATCATATCAAGTATAACTAAGAAGTTAATTTTACAAGCATACAAGGCAGTAAGAAGTGTTACAAAAAGATAGAACACTTGAGTACAAAGAAATAAGTGTTACATATATTTACTGATATCAAATACAATGATCTGAAAGTACACAATTTTGAAATTAATAAAAGGCATAATTTTAAAATACCAAACTCAAAGCAATAATAGGCCTTTTCCTGGTGTACCTTCTGGTCTGTTAAATGGACAAATTCCCAAAGCAAATTGTAAAAAAATAATTCCAATTAGAAAAAAATCCAAATGATGTTTTATTATCATTATATTTCAATTTCATTACACTGCATCCAAAGGTATATAGCTATTATTTACATCAAATTGTTCTTAAAATTTTAATTATTACAAGTTAAATAAATTCAGTTTTCCCAAATCAATGTAATTTTTGGGTGATATAAAATTATTAATCCTAAAATTGTCAAGAAGAGGCCTACATAATTTACTCTGAAAGTGTTTTTTTATATGATAGACAAAAGGTTAACAACAAAGTGAATCAGCATTATTAATGTAAATTGTCACCAATTAAAAATATGTTGCAGATAGCAGGTGGTTCATGCTACAGGACATTCAGAAAGAGGTCCAGCACAAATCATACCCTGCCCACTGACGGCTGCTCTACTTCCCTAGCACCATCCACAGCAACCAGGACTGGGCCCCAGGATACCAGGGCAACCAGTCTATGCTGGGACACTGTTGTGCAGGAAGATTAAACACAGTCTACAGTGCATTGATTTTTATCAACAGGGCTAATGAACATTAACAACAAACAATTAACCCAGCAAAAGCTTATCCTCTCAAATAATATTGTCTGCCATATGACACGCATGCTTACACATGTATGTGAACTTGTGAAAATTCATGTCAGGAATAGTGTTCAACAGCATCATTTTTTTATCAGATATGGTAAGGTTTGTCTTAGTTGACGGATTTCAAAAAGTTTGATTGGATGATACAGAACTAGTCATGAAAATTATGATTCAAGATCATGCTGCGAGCAGCGCAATATTCTATCAGTATGAAGAAATTGCATTGATAGATGGGCCAATATAATCAGATATGTTTCTCTTCAAATATTTTTGCAGAGAGATTCCCATCATAAGATGATCATCACATTATCTTGGCCACTTTGAGCGAACTTGTGTATTGATCAGAACTTTGCCTTATTAACATGTATAATTATTGATATCTCTAAAAAAAACAAAAAAACATTTTCATCCCGTTTTCTGTGATGTTGCAAAAAACAATCGTGTTCATGGTAGAATCAGAGGAAAACTATAACACAATAAATTGCTCAACACCATGTAATGAACTTCTCATAAAATATAACGCATGACTTTGTAAATGGTTTTACATATCCAGTAAAAATATTATAATTTTATTTAAATCTTCGTGCAACCATTACAATTAACATTCAAATATGAATGGTCAAATTCAGTTTTGTTTTCTCCACACAAGTTTTTCCTAGAGATTCCCATTGTATTGTCATCATAAATTGACCAAAAGTAATACATTTTTTGAAGTGCATGTGTTCAAAGTTACACTACAACAGTTGAAAGTTATGATACAGTAATATGACAACTAACTGTCAGGGGTGGCGAAATCTCAAAAAACTATACTTGTCCACGGACAGCCATTTAGGAAATTTAACTTGTCCGTTGCTGAACTACACTTGTCCGTAATTGTTTATATAAATTATGAACGCATTTATTGATTAATGTAAAATAATGTGGAATATATCAAAATTAGTATGATTTGCTTGTTTTGTTTATAGTTGTATTTCAATGGTACATTCATTATAGCAGTATATTATAAACAATATAAAGACTTCCTCAAACTTTTAATCTTGCAAAGCTAGTGTTATTAAAACATGTATTGAACATAAGTACATCGTAATCTTAACAAATTAAACTAGTCCAATATGTGGACCTCATCAGACTGAGGCTCTGCAATGCTACTGGTAGCAATTTGATTATCATCAACTGGTAACCATTGAAAATCTGTTAGCCAAGTTTCTCGAAAAGTTCTGGTGCGTTTACTTAGATCATATTTTTATCATAATCTTTCTTAGTTAATTGGGGAGGTGGACTGCTCAAAGCTTCGGGTTTCTGCTCCGTTGTTGAAGATTTAAAAAAACAAAATGTTCCATCTTACCCATTAACGCCGTCTTAAATTACAAGGTAAACCGTGTTTTGATTATCTTAGTTTGATACTTTTTATTTCTGTCTGATAGTAAAAATAAAGAAACCAGTCTGTACACTGTCTAACAGTCGGGCTGAATGTTGAAAATGCGGCATGCTCCAGTCTCTTATAGAATAAGGGTGATCACTGCGCAGGAGAGTGCACGTATTTTAGCTTGATTGCTCTGCAAATAGCACTGTCAATGTAATCGCGTGTCAACTTCCGGTTGTAAAACTTAAATTACAGCTTTAATACAATGTATTTTTTTTGTATACCTGGACGGGACTTAAAAAAAACTTGTTGTCCGTGGACAACCACGGACAACTTAATTGAAAAAAATCATTTGCCCAGACAAGCAAATGTACGACTCGGGCAACTCGGACATTTGATTTCGCCACCCCTGACTGTCTTACCTAGTTTTGTTGAGCTTCTGTGAAATTTGGCCACATCTTTGCAATATCCTGCAACAAATACAATGTTAAACAAAATGCATATCGAGCAACATAGTATTAAGCAATAAGAGTTGCAAAACTTATGAAAGATTGACCTTGTACTAAATCTAGTCTCGTCAACAGTTTCAATCTGATAGCACAAATCATACAACTATAGTAGGAAGCAAGATTTTTTCTTGCCCTACTTACATAAATAATGGATTTTCTATATAAGCCAAATATCTATTCACTAGCCCAGTCATGCCTTTTGCATGATTTCTGTTCATTTGTTCATTTAAGGAAATTAAATCAATGAGCTCAGATGTCTGGTGTAATCTTTTTTTGTACAAGTCTATGTACATCATACGAACGAGACAATGTCTCATCATCGCTCAAAATAAATCCATTATCTTTTCACGAATGGGCAGTTTTTTTTCCTTCATAAAGAAGTACCAGAAAACATCACTTTCCCAATTTTAATAGGAAAAATAAATATTATAAATTCCAAATTGCTATCAAAAAAATAACGAATTGAAGGTTTCCAAAAAAATACATGGTTGTTAGTCATTAATTAACATAAATTAAAAATATTTACAAAAACAAGAGCACCGCATAACGGGTGCCAACGCTCGGCTGCAGGTGCAGTTTTGAAAAAATGAAAATTTTCAGATTTTTTTCAGAGTGACCTTTGACCTAAAGACCCAAAAATGGGTGTGGCGTATAGAGCTCATCAATGTGCATCTACATATGAAGTTACAAAGTTGTAGGTGAAAGCACTTTGATTTTAGAGCCAATGTTTAAAAGGTTGACACAATTTTAAGGTTTTAGCACGACGCAGATGGGGGACAACACAACACGACGAGCCGAGTATGACAATACCTCAGGTTTTCTCCGAAAACAGCCGAGCTAATGAGAGATGTGTTTGTCAGAAACACAATGCCCCCTTCTGCACTGCTTTGAAGCCATATATTTGACCTTAAGGGTGACCTTGACCTTTCACCACTCAAAATGTGCAGCTCCATGAGATACACATGCATGCCAAAAATCAAGTTGCTATCTTCAATATTGCAAAAGTTATGACCAATGTTTAAGTTTTTTGGACGGACGGACAGACTGACTGATGGACAGTTCAAAAACTATATGCCACCCTTTGGGGGTAGTCTCATTTATAAGACGCGCAAAGAATTTAGAGATACTTTTTATATGGGCTAAATTCTTTGGAACGTCTCATCGTTGAAGGACCTTTTTTGTGGTGGGTACCAGAAAGTTTAAATTTTCATCAATTTGCGTAAAATTGCAAAATAACATTACCAACTCATTCAGTTTTAATTCAGAAGTTCATTTTTACATCAAATATCGTCGATTCGAAGTTAAAAAGGCATACATTCTTCAGTTAAACTTCTGCTTAAATCGCAAAACAATCACTGACCTGTAGCCATGTCATGAAACTGATTTAAATATGAACCAATCAGAAGAAGGCATTACGGTGTAACGTGTACGCGTAATTTTATTTAACATGAGCTTTTAACACCGACTTTTACCTAACTAGATCTAGTATGCTAATCTTTGTCGATTTAATAAGCATATGTTCAAAACAGATATGATGCAGTTTCTATTCACTGTTCTAAGTTTCAGGAAGTGTTTATGCATGTCTTTTTCGCACCTCTGTCTGTGTTGTTTTATGTACTTACATTCTACGTTACAAAGGACGGTATACTGTACGATCTGTATCAATATTGTTTATGTTCAGTATAAAAATAAAAGATGTACTTTATTTCAGAACTTTTTAATTGTCAATTTAGAAAAAAAACAATGCTAAATTAATCCAGAAAAGTATAACATCGGTTTACTATGTAACGCGCTGCACCACAACAGACGAACGCAAACGGTATTTTACGCTGTTTATTCTTCCACTTTAAACCAGATGCTTTACATCGAGGTCGTGTTATCGATTTATATCTACACAGCGAGCGAATCGAGAGATATTGAAAAATTGAATAGTGGTTGGATTTAAATTGCTCAGGCGTGCAAAATTCAAAGTGTCATTACATAATTTTTACGGAACATTATCGAGAAATGAATTATCTACACAGGTATGTAAATATTATTGCAATCCGTTGTTATTAAGTGTCTTATATCGGGGCTTGAATGTTGCGCACAAAATCCTTGCGCAACAATATAGACAAAGAACAAAAAATTCCCACCACATAATTGGTCTTTCACCCTTTGTACGCTCCAAATATTACCCATATAAAAAGTAGCTTAATATTTAAGAGCGTCAAAAATTTGGACTACCTTTGGGGGCACAAAAAACATTAACACATATTGAGGGTTTTTCGTAACAACGAGGGCAGATACTGAGACCAAGAGATAATTTTTGTAAATATCTAACATTTTTTAAATGCCATCAGTTCGGTAGGTGATATTTTGTGTCATCATAGCAAACACTATGCACCATTTTGTCCTCATTTGGCATTTAAACCCTTTCAGGTGGATAAAAACTATAAAGCTGAAATAAATAAGAAATTAAACAATTGGTGTCTTATTATTAACTTGATTATTTCATTTTTAACCATGGTGTGCTTAACATAAAAAACCTGAATATATCTCGTTTTAACCTGCAACTTACATCTCAGTTGCAAATAGGATTTTTTCCTCTTTCAGGTTAAATGTCACCACTGCCATGAGACAATTTAAGTTTTTTTATTTTCGAGCATAGGTTGGTTTTGAAACTAAGACTAATTGAAATCACCTTGTGCAATGTAACAGTCCCAAGCATAGTGATCACTTACTACCTGACTGTAATAAGCAATGACCAAGTGCAGATTAAAGTTCCAGAACATTCGTCAAGACACGTGCGGAGCACGTGTTTTAAAATCTTCATTTGGCTTAAATCTTGCATGACACAAGCATGAAATAGTACATTTTCTTATAATTAATATATAACGGTGTATTAAGTAAGTAAATTAGCCTCAGCGAAATATGAATACATCATCGCATATCATGAGTAGCAAATATTTCCAACATCACGGACTAACGCTAAAAAAAAATTAAGTATTATATAATGAGTTAAACAAAGTTAAACACGATATAAAGCAAACACGCAACGTTTGTATTAACTGCAAAAATAAACTTACAATACTTGTTTCAGTACCGAAACTCGCCGTCGCAGACGTTAAGTTTTCACGCCCTCATCCTGTTCACTGCACCTCTCAACTGTTGTAACTGCACGTGTCGGAAAGGACATTCACGCATGCGCTATGAGACTTCATTGATTGAACGTTCGCCACATAGTTATCTTTCTAAATACCGGATCATTTCGTGTCAAACCAACCCCAAAAATATTCTAGAAACACTTGAATGTATATTTGCTATTTCCAATACACAACACACAGTACACATGTTACATATGTCCTTTTATATATCACATACTTAATCTACAATATTTTGGAATGCATTTTTGCCGGAAACCATAAAAACTTTAAGATTGAAAACTATGCCTGCGCACGGAGTGTATATTGACAGGAGATGAATCGAGTATTTGACCCTTACTTTAGTAAATTCAATCTTATGCAAAAACTATTCATCCGATTTTATTGGTTTATACGTTATCTTGTTGCTTATTAATTCCTCTTTCAAAAAAATATAACTTTTAGTATATTCCTGTTGTTATTAATGGATTTATAGCGAGTTAAACACAAAAAATACAAATTTTATGTTTTACCACCGCGCGTTTTAACGTGTCGTGGCTATCGATCTTTTACGATTAGCGTACAGCGAAGCGCCGAGGTTATACATTTTGATGTACCCACTCACGTCTTTTGTTAAATTATAGTTTCATTTCTCGGCCGATTTTGACAAATTATATATCATTAGAAAGCTTACGTTACGCAGTAAACAGATATATCAATATATATTAAGTTTTTCTTCTGATTTCGACAGCCCGGCGAGTTATAACTTTAACTTTTGCAAATATCATACCGTTTTGGCGTTTTAGAATCTAGATTTACGGTTGACATGTTCGTACTTAATACCAATTTGTAGCGTTTATATTTGGAGTTCAGTTTTAAAAATTACATCTTGCTTAGGAGAAAAGAATTCTGTATACGATAGAAAAAAAATTTGTTTAAAAACCAAAGTAATTAAGGAATGAAGGCGGGAAAATGTAGCGCGCGTTCCTAACGCACTGAACTGATGCTACGGTCTTGGCGATTATGCTTTTGTTTAGAAATCGGCCATTGAATTTCTTTTGCCATCTTATTATATTTTTTATTGAATATATTGTAGTATTTTGTTCACGAAACATATCAATAAAGCTTATTATAAATGAATCTTAATAAATTAACGATTTCAGCTCTTGTTTATAACACAGAAAGGTTGTAAAATTTATGATGAAACAGCGTATATAGCGGACCCTCTCGATATTATTCGGCTTCGCATGCATACTTGAAATAAAATGGGTGTCAAAAACATTCATCGTTTGCTGTTTATTATCAACAAGGTAATTATGTATAATTATTTGAAATGTTATTTACCTTAAATTATCAATTTATTAAAGATTCTTGAAAATCACGGTCCGTGTTACGCGGGTCATTTCGTATTTTGACATCAGGGCATCATGTCCAACTATTGAAAATCAGATTTTTTCACCGGGACGATGACGGCTTGGATTTAGACAGGCAGACAGATAGTTTATTCAGACTTAAACAACAGTACATCGTCTTCAACTCAAATATATAAATTATTTTTAGACGAATTGTTAGGTGATTACACATATAGCAGTGATGATTCTGAGAATGTTGCCATGTTTCTTATCCGTGTATTCTAGAGTCCATGGTTTGAGCATTTTTATCGCGGTGTTCAAAAAAAGATATCTCAATAATCTTGTTTATTGATAGATCTGTGGTTTTATTGCCCCTGTGTTCAGCACAAACCAATTATCTCGTTATGATCAGATACTGTGCCGACCAATACTAAATAACACTATGGTGTCATACGCCACAGCAGGGACCTATACTTGTATATTGGTCCCTAACCACAGGTGGCAATGTCTGGTCAGATTACACTTTTTATGATACCTCCATGTCTTCTCGTGGTATTAGTGGTCATTTCTTGGAGTAATGTAACGCCCAATACTCAATTTTGCGTTTATGAGATATGTAGCGTATTGAAAACATTTATAGTCATCTGCCCATACAGATTGCCATAAACTAAATACTGTATAGATGTCAGCCAGCTAAATCACAATAATTATAAGTGCTTAATACCTATACATGTACATTTTAAACATTTAAAAAATCTAATACTTAACATTTAACGTATTTAGCGGGTACCGGTAAAAAAAACTCCGTCATTTCGTAGTCCTATAAAGAGTGTATAATCTTTCCGAAAAATACAAATAATACAGTGTTTTAATTTAGAATTTTATATATTTATAACTCTGTTAACTTATAAAGATATTTCAATATACATGCATAGACAGTTGACCGTGATTTTCAAGAATCTTTAAATAATTTTAATTAATTTATAATTTATGGTTAATAACCTTTCATATAATTTTACATAATTACCTTTTTGATAATAAACAACAAACGATGAATGTTTTGACACCCATTATATTTGAAGTATGCAAAGCCGAAAAATATCAAGAGGGTCCGCTATACATTTGTATACGCTGTTTCATCATAAAATTAACACCCTTTCTGTGTTATAATCAAGAGCTGAAATCGTAAATTTATTAAGCTTCATTAATACTTAGCTTTATGGATATGTCTCTAGAACAAAATATTTCAATATATTTCATAAAAAATATAATAATCATGGCAAAGGAAATTCAATGGCCGGTATCTAAACAAAAGCATAATCGCCAAGACCGTAGCATCAGTTCAGAGCGTTAGGAACGCGCGCTACATTTTCCCGCCTTCATTCCTTAATTACTTTAGTTTTTAAACAATTTTTTTTCTATCGTATACAGAATTCTATTCTCCTAAGCAAGATGTTATTTTTAAAACTGAACTCCAAATATAAACGCTACAAATCGGTATAAAGTACGAACATGTCAACCGTAAATCTAGATTCTAAAACTCCAAAACGGTATGTTATTTGCAAAAGTTAAAGTTATAACTCGCCGGGCTGCCGAAATCAGAAGAAAAACTCAATATATAATGATATATCTGAAAACTACGTTACGTTAGCTTTCTAATGATATATAATTTGTCAAAATCGGCCTAGAAATGAAACTATAATTTAACAAAATACGTGAGTGAGTACATCAAATTTATAACCTCGGCGCTTCGATAAAAGATCGATAGTTACGACACGGTCACGTGACTTAGACACGACAAGATATTTGGCGTAACGGTCCCGTTTCTTATCCGTGTAATCTAGAATCCGTGGCCTGCGGCAGCAATTTTGTCTGGGTCGCAGGCACGATTGACATTGGGCCGCATTATCATCAATAAACCAGTAAACTACGTGTCCGGACGCATTTGACAAAAATATTCGGACAAGTGATTTAACTCTTACTTAAACACAAAGTGGATAACACAGTTATGCGTTGTACCAACGGATGATTTTCCATAATATATCAACAACATGATTTGAACAAAAAACGCGGAAAACAATTGTATTGATTCTTTTCGCGAAGAACCTTGCCAAAATACTGTTAAAATATTGTTCTATAATAACAACTTATATTTTTGCTTACTGTATACAATGTTCAAACTATTTTATTCAAATCAACAGGCACCTATGTTACTGTTGTATTCTTGAATAATACATGCGTCGAGTAGTAGTAGTAGTAGAAGTAGAAGTAGTAGTAGTTGTAGTAGTAGTAGTAGTAGTAGTAGTAGAAGTAGTAGTAGTAGTAGTAGTAGTAGTAGTAGTAGTAGTAGTAGTAAAGTAGTAGTAGTAGTAGTAGTAGTAGTAGTAGAAGTAGTAGTAGCAGTAGTAGTAGTAGTAGTAGTAGTAGTAGTAGTAGTAGTAGTAGTAGTAGTAGTAGTAGTAGTAGTAGTAGTAGAAGTAGTAGTAGTAGTAGTAGTAGTAGTAGTAGCAGTCAGGGTCTTCCCCAGGCCATTTAAGTGTATTCTTCAGTAAAATAAAGTGGAGATTGTCCAAAAAAATCAAGGTTTCCCTATCAGTGTATCAATATTCCCTGTTTTAAAAGAGCACTCGGTACCTACTTTCACAAGTAATCGCCATAAACACCACATGGGGTAATGGATAATCCACTGATAAGAGAACAGCATGACGCGCGTATCGATTATTCTAGCCACATTACACGGTCATTTAAATGCTGACAAGGATGTATCTGGTAACTTTCCAGTCGTCAAACTGTGAAGTTCATCGTCCAATCGGTTACGCGAATGCTTATGAGGGCGGGGTGGTTAACTATCGACCATTATTTTTGATTGACGTCGGGCATGAAGTGAGAGTTTATCGCAGCTTGATTAGTAAGAAGTTGTACCATTTGAGTAATATAAACCGGTTATTAGTACAGTACAGAACATTAAAGACGGTTTCGGGCATCATCATCACACCTTTTTACTGTAAACAAGTGTTACCTATGACTCATAATTAATACGAGAAATTAATTGCAAGTGGTAAACTATTATAGCGAGTAAGTTGTGCAAATGACTCCCGGTTACAATTATGTGATAACAATTTATTTAATTCCAGTACATGTATATTTCAACATGTCCATTTATAGAACTGATTAACCTCGTTTTTCTGACATTTATTCGACACGTAATGCGCTTTAACAAATTTTCGTTGAATAAATTACGCACACTTGTAAATGTTTCGTCCGATAATCGATAGTTAGAAGACTGATGATGGCAACCGGCCGTGATCCTCGTGGACAACGTGAATTTCATGCATAATTCCGTCAAAACATTTATTCGACTCGTAAAGTGTTTAAACAAATTATCGTTGAATTTATAACGCAACGGTTAATATTTGTTGAAATCTCAAATGGGAATAATTAAATTTGTAATCCGAAACCCATTCCCGTAAGTCGATGTTAACGCGTTTTTAATCCGAAACACACTTCCGAATGTAAATGTTACCGCAACGTTAAATATTTTTGCTTCAAATTAGCAGTGCAAATTTTATTTCGTGTCGAATCTTTTTCTCAATTAAAAAGAGCGCGAAAATTATGCAGCATGTACAACGTCGCGTCTATTGCATACAAATGGCGTGTATTGAGCGTTTTAACAAGCACACAACAGGTCAGGGGATTGACGCATATTCAGACGCAATATTTCATCAAATCTATAAATAGTCACTTAAAAAATGGCAAGGTTTGTGTTAAAGAAATAACTAAAAGCTTTTATCGTAAATATTTACCAGAAAGAGATTGATAAAAACGGAATAAACGGGATTATCGGATAATAAATAGAAACTTGAAAAATAGTAAGTATACAGTAATAGAGTCGGGTTGAAACGGATGTATTGGCGAATCGTTCGAGTCGGGATTTTACTATCTGTGTGGAAAAGTTTTAAAACAATTAAACAATATAAAAAAAATATATTTTTAAATGACTGGGGGAATTTTTTGAAGAGTCATAGCGCACCAAATGACGTCTTTTGACGCTGTTTTTCTTTGAGTTATAACGCACCACAGAACGTGAATTGACACGTAAAAAAAAATCAACGTATGGAGGGGACACCCCTCCGGAACCCATCCCCGATCGGCCCCGGGGCGCCTGAAAAAAATCCTGGGGAAGGCACTGGTAGCAGTAGTAGTTGTTGTTGTAGCAGTAGAAGTAGTAGTAGTAGTAGTAGTAGAAGTAGTAGTAGTAGTAGTAGTAGTAGTAGTAGTAGTAGTATAGTAGTAGTAGTAGTAGTAGTAGTAGTAGTAGTAGTAGTAGTAGAGTAGTAGTAGTAGTAGTAGTAGTCGTAGTAGTATTAGTAGTAGTAGTAGCTTAGTAGTAGTCGTAGTAGTAGTAGTAGTAGTAGTAGTCGTAGTAGTAGTCGTAGTAGTAGTCGTCGTAGTCTCTCGTCGTAGTCGTAGGTCGTAGGTAGTCGTAGTCGTAGTCGTCGTCGCCGTAGTAGTAGTAGTCGTCGTAGTAGTAGTTGTCGTCGTAGTAGTAGTAGTAGTCGTCGTCGTCGTAGTCGTAGTAGTAGTAGTAGTAGTAGTAGTAGTAGTAGTCCTACTCTAGTAGTAGTAGTAGTCGTCGTAGTAGTAGCCGTCGTTAGTAGTAGTTGAAGTAGTAGTAGTAGTAGTAGTAGTAGTCGTAGTAGTATTAGTAGTAGTAGTAGTAGTAGTAGTAGTAGTAGTCGTCGTAGTAGTCGTAGTAGTCGTAGTAGTAGTAGTAGTCGTAGTAGTAGTAGTAGTCGTAGTAGTAGTAGTAGTAGTAGTAGTAGTCGTAGTCGTAGTAGTCTAGTAGTAGTAGTCTTCGTCGTCGTAGTCGTCGTCGTAGTAGTAGTAGTAGTAGTAGTAGTAGTAGTAGTGTAAGTAGTATAGTAGTGTAGTAGTAGTAGTAGTCTAGTAGTAGTAGTAGTAGTAGAGTAGTAGTATAAGTAATAGTAGTAGTAAGTGGAAGCAATAGTAGAGATTGTGATTGAAGATGTAGAAGTAGTCGCAACAGTAGCAGATGTACCCGTAAAAGCGATAACAAAAATAATATTGATTTAAGACTTAAATTCTCTTGTAACACGACGATTTCAATACCTTCGATGTTGTTCGATTCCACATATGTAGCCATCTAATATTTCACAAATGAAATCTTACCAATATTTTGTGGATTTTAAAGCAGTGTTCCTACACGTCACTACGAACAACGATGAAATGCAAAAACAGTTTCGAGAGACGGGATTCCATATACATATAAAGGTACAGTGAAGACATGACAAATGCTGAAATTAATCGATTAAGCGATGTCCGTTTATTTATTTATTTTTATAAAAAAAAAGAAATGTTTTCAACGTACAACTGCATGGATACACTCGTTTTACATATAAGACATACACTATCAAGTAATCAAGACCAGCGAATCGCCTGAAACTATAATAATACGTCAACAATGTTCGTTTCCGGGTTTTGCAACAAAATTAGATTACGTGTCTCTCAGGGCATACTCAACGTTGTCCAATCAAATCGTTCCACAGTGAACGTATTGACCAATCAGAAGTTAACACGACGTAGCATACGAAAACTTACATAGCGTTGAGGGATTCTCCCAACACATTTCAACGAAATAAGTACGCGTAGAAAGAACGTTTAGAAGAACATCAAAGAATAACTGTCTATTGAAAATTGTCGTTTATACGTTTGTGAACTTGGATAACAAAACGGTTTGTAGAATCATTTAGAATTACTATTGATATTGACACATTTTTATCTGATATAAAATGCCGGCCGGCTTCTCATTTGTGCTGTAACCGGTTGACGTATGGCACTCCTGAATTGAATATCTCTTCCTTGAAAAATGACATTTGCAACTGTTTATTATATACTTATAAATCTAACTTGATGACTTAAATATGGTTTTGATGCATGTCAGTCGATAAATGTAAATATTGTGGAATTTCCTGAGCAAAAGAACGTCGTAGAAGTTAAAGATGAACATGGATTAAAGGGATCTTTTCACGCTTTGGTAAATTGACAAAATTGAAAAAAGTTGTTTCAGATTCGCAAATTTTCGTTTTAGTTATGATATTTGTTAAGAAACAGTAATACTGAACATTTACCATGGTCTAATATAGCCATTATATGCATCTTTTGACGATTTTAAAACCTAAAAATTATCAAGCGTTGCAACGCGAAACGATTGAATAATTTGGAGAGTTCTGTTTTTGTCGTTAATTATTTGGACACTACGAAGATTGCTTATATAAGGTATAAAATACGTCAAGTATGTGTACTCGGCGGAATAGCTCAGTAGGCTAAAACGTTTTTACTTCAGGACTCTGGCAGGACTCCAGGGGTCACTGGTTCGAAACCTGCTCCGGGCAATGTTCTTTTCATTTTTTTAATTTTATTCTTGATTTTTTACTGGAGCTTTAACGATCCAATGTTTACATTTATCAATATAAAGAATTTAATGAATAAGTTAAAAAATGCCAAAATCTGTGAAAAGGCCCCTTTAACATTTACGCATTTCGATGTTTGATCATGTATGGTATAAAGTTGAATCTAATCTTCTGCTTATTGTTTTCAGGGAATGAAGGTCCTATCATTGTGTTGTGCAGCAGTGCTGCTGTTAGCAGTCGTTTATGCTGACGATGATGAGAAGGAAAAGAAGGAAAATGTTGGAACTGTCATCGGTATTGACTTGGGAACAACTTATTCATGGTATGATGCTTACATATCTCACTGTAGATTATAACCATTTAATAATTTCAAAAAGAAGGGTGTTTTGAATGATTATCATAAAGGCTTTGCATGAGCTGACCTTTGATCTGTTCACTTAAATACATCATAACATATTGGTCTGTCATAAAATTTGTTTGTCAATTAGTGATGCGTTGCTTACTAATTTAGTCCAAATATTTATTCTAATAGTCCTCAGAAATGATTTTGACAATATCTGCTATTGCAGGCCTTGCAATTACAAAGCTCAATTTCTGATCATACTGATGGGACAAATTGTTCACAGGAAAATCGACTGGCAACCAAAAATCACAAAAAATCCTTTAATATTTCAAGACTATTTATTTTTACATTGCTGTGTGATATATCCATGAGCTATTCCAATTTGAATTTTAAAAAAACACTTCCCTGAGATCTCCTTGTCATAGGGTTTCTCTTTTGAATCCAGTTTTTTTTTCTGTGATGAAGATGTTGGTTTAATGTTAAAAACAACAACATTTGATGCCAGTTGTTTATCCGTGCTGCTAGAAGAGTCTTGCATTAATCATATTTGCGTATGTTTTTCAGTGTTGGTGTGTACAGAAACAAGCGAGTGGAAATAATTGCCAACGACCAGGGAAACCGTATCACACCATCTTACGTGGCCTTCACTGAAGAAGGAGAGCGTCTGATTGGTGACGCTGCGAAGAACCAGCTTACCAGCAATCCAGAGAATACCGTTTTTGATGTTAAGCGTCTCGTTGGCAGAACTTGGGATGACCCATCAGTCCAGCATGACATTAAATACTGGCCATTCAAGGTCATCAACAAGAATGGTAAGCCCCATGTTCAGGTCAAAGTCAAAGGAACTGACAAGACTTTCGCCCCAGAGGAGATTTCAGCCATGGTTCTTGGAAAGATGAAGGAAGTCGCAGAAGCATACCTTGGGGAGACGATCAAGAATGCTGTTGTCACAGTCCCAGCGTACTTCAATGATGCCCAAAGACAGGCCACAAAAGATGCCGGAGTCATTGCTGGTCTCAACGTTATGCGAATTATCAATGAGCCGTAAGTACCTGATATATTTATGAGACTACATGACAAAAAGCTGATTCAAATGTTTGAACTCTTGTGATTATAAATTTAACTATGAATATCTTTTCCATTAACAACAATTAAGGTAATTCTGAATGTTTAAGTAAAACTACTTCACCAAATTTATTTTACCATTTCAGCATTTCCAAGTTACCGTCATTCACATACACAAACTTATGCTATAAATGTATTTTTGAAAAAGGTAAAAGGAAATTAATTTAAAACAACAAAGCACTGCTATGATGTTAATTGGTAAAATCCCTGTATAAAATCCATTCTTAATATACTGTAAACTCCAATTTTAGAACTGCAGCTGCCATTGCATACGGCCTTGACAAGAAAGAAGGAGAGAAGAACATCCTTGTGTTTGACCTCGGTGGTGGCACTTTTGACGTCTCCATTCTCACCATTGACGATGGTGTGTTCGAAGTTGTAGCAACAAACGGAGACACCCACTTGGGAGGGGAGGACTTTGACCAGCGTGTCATGGAACACTTCATGAAGCTCTATAAGAAGAAGAAGGGAAAGGACATCCGCAAGGACAACCGTGCCGTCCAGAAGCTACGTCGTGAAGTTGAGAAGGCCAAGAGGGCGCTGTCCTCTCAGCACCAGACTAAGATCGAAATTGAGTCTCTCTTCGATGGTGAAGACTTCAGTGAGACCCTTACCAGAGCAAAGTTTGAGGAGCTGAACATAGTAAGTTTAAGTTTTATTGTTGCAGTAAATGATTCAATATGCGCTAAAGAAATGTTTGAACAGGGTTCATACAATTAAATTCTGATCTGCTGTGATCAAGACAGTTACTTAGATTTAAGACCAATGTGAGACTTTCTGGCACTTGCTACACTTAGTTAAACCTTGCACTTTCAGGTTTATTTTTCAAAAGCACAGTATTAGTTGTTGCAAGCCCATCAACTAAGAAATATTAAGAAACTACTTCTTCAAGCTTTTAAGTGATGATAGTTTAATATCAAATGAGGGAGGATTTAGGGATAATTTAGTGAATGTTTGCTACAATTCCTGCTTGTTTTCTACAGGACCTTTTCCGTGGGACACTGAAGCCAGTGCAGCGTGTTATGGAGGATGGAGATCTGAAGATTGGCGAGATACAGGAGATTGTGCTGGTCGGAGGCTCCACACGTATCCCCAAGGTCCAGCAACTTGTGAAAGAATATTTCAATGGCAAGGTAGGCAGTGTGTTTTATGGACTTGTTTTGTGTGATTAGTTAGGATCTATTGTGCATTTAAGGGAAGTTTCAAAAGTCTTGAAAAATAAAATATTATTATATTGTTATTGTAATGTTATTTAAAAATAAAAGGATCACAACAAATTTAAATTCATAAAAGTTTCATTGTAAATATTTTACTTTAATGTTGTAATAAAGAAACTTATCTTCTCATATTTTTACTTATTGTGAAAAAGGCTGTATTTGAAATAACCATGCCCTTCCTTTCTCTTGCAATCCAGGAGCCAAGCCGAGGCATCAATCCTGACGAAGCTGTCGCCTATGGTGCAGCTGTCCAGGCCGGAGTTTTGAGTGGGCAGGAAGACACCAGCGACCTTGTACTTCTGGATGTCAACCCACTGACCATGGGTATTGAAACTGTGGGAGGAGTTATGACCAAACTGATCCCGAGAAACACTGTCATCCCAACAAAGAAGTCCCAGATTTTCTCCACAGCTGCAGACAACCAGCCTACTGTGACCATCCAGGTGTTTGAAGGTGAGCGGCCCATGACCAAGGATAACCACCTGCTGGGGAAGTTCGACCTGACCGGTATTCCGCCCGCACCTAGAGGAGTTCCACAGATTGAGGTCACTTTTGAGATTGATGTTAACGGTATTCTGAAAGTCACTGCCGAAGATAAGGGCACAGGCAGCAAGAACCAGATTGTCATTCAGAACGATAATAACAGATTGTCACCAGAGGATATCGATAGAATGATTAACGATGCTGAGAAGTATGCTGCTGAAGATGAAGCCCAGAAGAGCAAAGTCGAGGCAAGAAATGAACTCGAAAGCTATGCTTACAGTCTTAAAAATCAGATAAACGACAAGGAAAAATTGGGAGCCAAATTGAGTGAGGCTGACAAGGAGACAATTGAAACCGCACTTGATGAGAAGATCAAGTGGCTGGAGTCCCATGCTGATGCAGACACAGATGAATTCAAAGAGCAGAAGAAAGAATTGGACGAAATTGTGCAGCCGATAATGAGCAAACTGTACCAGGGTGCAGGTGGAAGTGGTGGTGCCCCTCCAACTGGTGAAGATGGAGACCACGATGAGTTGTAAGAATAAACTGTTTTAGGATATACAAATTGAAATCATCACAAACGTAGGGGGCTAATCGCGCTTTCAAAGTCACTTGCTTTGGCTGGTTCAGCTGAAAGCATCATGTGGGGGTAGATGTTAATTAGATGGATTCTGACTTGATTCATCGAAAGATATTGATGTTGATGCGTTTTGAAGACAGCCTTTTAGTGGACTTTGACATACCATTATTGTGGTTATTTATGAATATGAAGTAGAACATTCCACCATTTAAAGTAATACTGGATTAATTTTCCTTTCTGACAAAAACTGGGACTTTGATTATCTTTTCCCATTAAACATGGAAATCTAGATTTATTTTCATTATTTCATTCAGCATATTATCATCATTGGAGTCATATGAAATCACCCACATCACCATTATTAAAGGTTATTTTTCTAAATGACTGATGGGTAAATGTTGTTCCATGACTGAGTGTACATGAAATTCGTGTTTCTAGGTTAATGTGGTTCTCAGTGAAAGGGCATAGAAAATATATGGTCGTTTGATTGTATATAGGACAATCGTTTCTACATCTAGAAAAGTATCTCAGTACTATGTTAAGTTATTTATAACTTGTAAGTTACTTTTATAATGCATTTGTTTGTTTTTGTTAAAAATTTAGGTCACTTGTGAAGTGTTGTGTACCTCTGTTTCCGTATTGGTTTGCAAATCCATTCAAAAATGTATACTTAAATTATATATTATTGAAACAAAAAGTATCTGAAAAGGAAAAATAGCTGCATTATAGTATGAACTTGCAAACATGTGTGTTATTATTGGGTATCTGTAATGCAATATTGTGATCATTGTGAATGGTGTATTATCATGAACATTGTATTTGTTTTCTATGACATATAAATATTGTTGTATTGAAATTGACAGCAAATAAAAAACACAAAACAACAGTGACACGTGTCTAGTTTTCTTTCTTTTTTCGATACTGACTGCGAAATATGTACATTAATTACCCATTTACCAGATTATCATTAAATGTAGCTATTGTAAACAATTATACAGAAAGGCGATGATGGCGTTTTGTATTACAAATCGGATTATCCGGACTTAATACTGTAACTTGTTTCGTTCCAACACCGTCACATGCTGAACATGTGTGACAGACTTGGGGAATACTTGTACAGATTAATTCGAGAATTGGAAGCGCCAGGTTTGCTTGTTACGCAAGAAGTTTTATATGGCTTTGATGACATCGGTCTAAAATTCGGTTTTGATACTAGCGGCTACGACCAATATATCAATTTATAATTATAAGAGGACATATCTCTCCTAAGACCACTAATTTGTGCTCGATTGGTCATTGTCCGCTCGGACACTACTTACATGTACTCCGGGTACTCTTTTAAGTAAACTTTCATGCACCTCAGGTACGGTGATAATACTTAAACGTACCCGGTCGATATAAGACTGTTATTGAGTTGTATTCCCGCCCAAAATCCGATGTCGTAAAAGGCGCTACCGATTACCGTAAAACTATATTGTTTATGATTATCTTAAACAAACTTCTCTTTAAAAAAAACTGCATCAACATGCTTTTTGAGGATGAGTTTCGATAATATAGACGCCGTTTAACTGAAAATTTTACATAAATTTGAACAAAATTTTTTAAGCCGCCGACGACCGATTTAGCGTTAAAATTAGCGGATGCGTTTTAGTATATTAAAATTTACCGTACCCGGGGTACATGTACGTAGTACCCGAGCCGACAATGACCAATCGAGCCATATGTGTTGAATGTACGAAAATGAGTACTATGAAATTGAAAAGAACCGATAGTAACTAATTGTGCGTAAACTTCACATTCGTTGTGAAAGTGTTCACACAAACTATGGTTGTCACTTCTTATTTGTGTTCGCTTTCGCTGCACAAAGGTCACGTGGCAACATTCTGAAATATTGCGAGACAATATTATACGTGAAATATAATTCACAACGACATTAATTAAATGAATCGTGCGAAACCTATTTAAATAGCTTTGTAGCTTGCGAATGGTGGTACATATATACCATAAATTGCATATAGCCACTCGGTCGTTCGTGTAAGATGCTAGGGCACTATCGAATGACTGGAACGGATAAGCGGTTATCTAAGAACTCTATGGAGCTTGTTCATATGGACACTTTGCAAAGTGTCAGAATATGGCTAGATTTTTAAAATGATCGAGCTGCCTTTTTAATACAACTTTTACTTTTTAAACGGCTTCTGTCCTTGTAATAATGATGACGTGATATGTTACATACTATTGTTATTATACAAGCAAGCTCGTTAAAGGGGCCTTTTCACAGATTTTGGCATGTATTGAAGTTTGTAATTAAATGCTTTATATTGATAAATGTTAACATTGGGGTTAAAAATCTCCAGTAAAAAAAACAAGAATACAAATAAAGAATTACAAAAAACCTCATCGTGGCTCGAACCACTGACATCCTGGAGCCATGGAGCAAAAGTCTACCGCTCTATCCACTAGACCATCCGCTCTCATTATAAAGATGTGAAACTCCAGCTGCATGCCACATTCGATGTATTTTTTACTTTATATATGCAATCCTCGTAGTATCAAAAAATACAACGACAACAACAGAATTCTCCAAATTATTCAATCGTTTTGCGTTGCAAGGTTTTATAATTTGCAGGTTTTTAAATCGTCAAAAGATGCACATAATGGATATTTTAGAGCATGGTAAATGTTCGTATTACTGTTTCCTCACAAATATCATAACTTCGATGAAAATTTGTGAATCTAAAACTTTTACTTTTTTTTCAATTTTGTTAATTTACCAAAGCGTGAAAAGGCCCTTTTAATGTGTATTCAAATATATGAGTACAGTATGAAAGTTATAACCAAGCCAATATATGATATCTTTTGGTAATTGAACATGAACAAAATGCGTTACATTTTCGCTCGCTCAAAGTCTGCTTCAATCGTCGCTGCAATGTATTGTCATTTCCCATCAAAATACTACGTATGAATCGACAAAGCGTTGTGTACAATAACTACACACATACAAATAATTATCATAAATAAGTAAATAAATAACAGCCAGTCGTTGTTTAAAGGTAGTCCTTTAGTGAGAAAAATATCTGGAATTATTTCCCCGATACTTCTCTATAATACATCACTCAAATTGAATTAAATAAATATAGCATAAAGTGTATGTAGCGCAAAGAATAAATTTCGTGTATCTATAATGTGGTCAGTGTCACCACCAGGGGTTGTATTCCAGAAGCTTTTTAAGTTAAATTTTATTCTTATCCTTAAATTGGGAAATTTTCTTAAGTGTTTCATTTCATACTGCAATAGATTGGCATCAAGATATACTTTTAAATAAAGTATGTATGCCAATGTTATTTTAGAAATACCAAAAAAATCACGTGTTTCCTTATTTAGTAAAAAAAAAAATATTGTAATTTTGAACTTAAGTGAAATTATTTAAGAAATCACTTAAGATGTTTCTGGAATACCACCCCAGAATCTGCTCTAAACCCCGTCTGTATTTTGACCACACATACCAAATGAGTAGTAAGCAATGTAACATTGGATAAGAAAACCTGTGACTATTTTTTTTTTTTGAAGTCTATAGATCATATCTTGAGAAAATCGTGGTAGACCAGATCAAAACAGGTTTTGGAAATGATTATACCAACATGTAAGAACGATCATGTATTCAACATTCATAGTCATTTATTCGTTCATAACAACATGAATTATGATGAGGACAATACAATAATAAATAAATGACGTTCACAATAGTGATCAACACATGGACACACATGTTTGAAAAGCGTGACATCGGTATTTGCAAATGAAAACTGTAATATTAAAGCTGCACGAATTATGGTAATATCACAGAACTAATGTAATCACATCACATAAAAATTACAGTTCACCATGACTTGTTTTGCCATTATTATCATACAAATGTTGAATTATTGGTAGAACAACCGATTCTAGTTCCCGTTTGTTTTCTGTATACTCGTCCGTATCCGCGGCCGGGTTATTACTCAACCACTCCGACGCTTCATTCACAGCATTCTCAATCGTCGATCGATCATCATCAGAAAGCTTCCCGCCCAATTTCTGTGGATCGCTCACCTGATTCCTCAATGAATACACGTACGATTCCAAATCGTTACGCGCATCACGGTTTTCTTTCACTTTCCGGTCTTCCTCGGCGTAAATCTCCGCCTCCCGTAGCATTCGCTCCACTTCCGATTCGCTCAGCCGGTTCAGGCTGTTCTCGATCACTATGTTGTTCTTGTGTCCGGTGCCTTTATCCTCGGCGTTAACGCGCAACATCCCGTTTACGTCGATCTCGAAGGTTACCTCGATCTGCGGGATTCCTCGCGGCGCTGGAGGTATGCCCGATAACTCGAATGTTCCCAGCAAATTGTTGTCCTTCGTCATGGTTCTCTCCCCTGAAAAAGGAATGGTACTGTGTGTGACGTTCTCCTTAAGCGTCGAAAAATAACGACCAGGTCAAACAACCAAATATAATGAAAGACATTTCGCAATATAATGCTATACATGTATATAATTCTATTTTGAATGTAGAATGCAGACTCATGCGAATGTAGCGCTCTATCAAAAACGTGGCGAGAGTGTATCAATTAAACAAACAGGTTTATTGAGGCTGACCTTCAAATATCTGTATGGTCACTGCCGGTTGGTTGTCGGCTGCCGTGGAGAAAATCTGTGACTTCTTCGTCGGCACGGCTGTATTGCGACCGATGAGTTTCGTCATAACCCCGCCGACAGTCTCTATGCCGAGCGTAAGTGGATTCACGTTCAATACGATGATGTCGTTGATGACGTCATCTTCTATTCCCGCCAGAATGCCTCCTTGCACGGCGGCACCATAGGCGATGGCCTCATCCGGGTTAATGCCTGTGTGTGGTGCCTGGTAAAGCAGAATGATACTGTATTACTATTAGCACTGCATTTTATCATTACGCACCGTTATTACATTTATAATGCGTTCGACGATAATCGCTTCGTATCAACCTTTTATTTTGAACACAGAACTAGACTAAATGCGTTGAAAGAAAAAAGACTAACACAACGACATGTAAAAGTGCGACTTAGATAGATTTCGTTTAAATGTCCATAACATAAAACAAATAAATGTATCATGGAAACAAGCAGAGATTCTTTTTAATTTTTTAGTTCAACTAAAATTATACTGATGTAAAATAGAATCAATATAAAGATGTGATGATTGCGTGATTTTCATTCATAATAAGGTTCGTGCTGAGCCATTGAACACAGCAAAAATTGTGCAACTGTAGTGCATACCTTTCCGCGGAAGAATTCCTTCACGAGCTGTTGTATCTTAGGGATTCTTGTGGAGCCGCCAACCAGTACCACCTCGTCAATGTCGTCTGCTTTTATATCGCCATCTGCTAGCACGCGCTTTAACGGCACCATTGTGGAGGCAAACAGTTCCTGAAAGGAAAACCATCGTTCACTGAACACGCCGCCGATGGATGCTTGGTGTGTTACAGGTTGTAAGTTTAAGGACTCGTGTGTGTATCGGTACGGTAAGTTCGCGTTATAAACCCTTCCCCACTTAGATACTTATTTTGACTCAAGACCCTTACAAAATTTGATTTAATTTAGGACCATTCTTACTAAATTCAACTTTCAAAGGCTTCATTTCCAACCCTTAAATACTGATGAGCAGCAAACAGCATAAAACCTGAACAGACTGCGAGTTATTCGCAGGCTGTTCTAGTTTTATGCTTTTTGCACATAGCAATTTTCACTTTGCTTCTGAATGGGAAAGGGTTGATTGAATATCCATAACAATCTCGTACTATTTGTAATGCTTCTTCGGTTTTTTCCTTATATAGTACCTTACTAAAATACTGGAATGTGTGTACGGCGTATGTGACATGCATTATACAAAACTTATTTTCATGAGCGTAAAATACCGTAAATAGTGATGAGTAAAACTGGTTAAATAGGCACAGTGCGCGCGAGCAAACCAACTTACGGCATTAAGTTCCTCGAACTTCGCCCGTGTAAGCGTTTCCCGGAAGTCCTCCCCCTTGTAAAGAGCTTCCACCTAAATTGTAACCTGGTGTGCTGACGACAGAGAACGCTTCCCCTTCTCCACTTCCCGCCGCAACTTCTGCAGCGCACGTGCATCTTTTCTGATGTCATTTCCGGTCTTCTTTTTGATCAAATTCACGAAGTAGTCCATCACCTTCTGGTCGAAGTCTTCACCACCAAGGTGCGTGTCGCCGTTTGTGGCCAGCACCTCGAAGACACCTGAGTCCAACGTGAGAAGCGAGACGTCGAACGTACCTCCGCCCAGATCGAACACGACGATGTTGCGCTCCTGGCGGTCGCGCTTGTGAAGACCATACGCTAGAGCGGCTGCCGTCCTGTAAGCAGTTTGAATATTATTGTTGCGGTAGTTCATTGTTTTGCATTCACTATTTTCTGTATTTATCATATCATAAAATAGAATCCCCCTATCCCCATCCGTAAGTACGGTTTCTCTGACCGTGCACGCCACGGACAGATTTTCAAAAACACGATTGCATTACATGTATTTCATATATTTTACTATGAAATGATAAAAAAACTGGTAAAAGCGGACAGTGAAAACAAAACATGTAGGGAATTTATATGCCACTAGTTTAAGTCAGTACATGTATTTAGACTTACGGTTCGTTAAGCGTTCGCATGACGTTTAAACCGGCGATCCGTCCCGCGTCCCTCCGTTGCACGTCGCTGCGCGTCGTTAAAGTAGGCCGGTACCGTCACCACGGCGTGCGTTACGTTCTTGCCCAAGTAGCGTTCGGCCGTCTGCTTCATTTCGCGCAGAACCATGGCGGAAATCTCCTCCGGCGAAAACGTCTTCACGTCGGATCCGACGTTGACCTGAACGTGTGGCTTGTTGTTGACGTTGATCACTTTAAACGGATAGTATTTCATGTCCCGCTGCACTACCGGGTCGTCCCACGTGCGTCCGATGAAACGCTTGACATCAAACACGGTGTTTTCCGGATTTGACGTTAGTTGATTTTTCGCTGCGTCACCTATTAAGCGTTCGCCATCCTCTGAAAAGGCGACGTATGAGGGCGTTATGCGGTTCCCCTGTTCGTTTGGAATTATCTGTACGGCGCCGTTTTCGTATATTCCGACGCTGAAATTATTCAAGCATGTTACGAGTTTGTTAATGGAATGAAAATTATACACATAACAACGCGTTAAGGCTATTACACACGACGTAAAATGCTATTATAACATATTCCATCGGACCTAATGTGAAGGCTGAAATACACGACATCTGACCACTAGAGAAGGCTATTATATTATACTACATCATACCACGTGTAGAGACTATATCGCCCGGCAAATGCTACCGGTACACATACCACGAGTAGGTGGTGCCCAGGTCAATGCCAATTACTGTGCCTGCGTCGTCCGGGGCCCCGGCATGTGTCCGCGGCAACACTGTGGCGGCCAGTAGCACCGCTATCCACTGCAGTCTGAATACCATCGCGGTCGTGGATCTGAGTAGCGTTAACAGTAGAATACCTTCTGAAAAAATAACAAACACATTACAAAGCTACTTACTTTAAGTAATTTAAGTTATTTATTTACTGCGCCCTTGTGACTACCACACAGTAACGGAAGTTCCTAATCGTTAGCCGTACACTAGTGGTCATTTTCATTGCCAGATCCAGTGTCAGATCATGTCAAAATAGAACTAATTGTATTACTAGTATGCATTCAAGATTGTTCTATACCGGCAAACACACTTTCTGCTGTTCTAATTTGTGGTTATTTAACGATTTAAAAAAGTAAATAGTCGAGTCTCGCAATTAGGCCTGGCTCTCGGAAAACTGATCTTCATGCATGTATGCGAAAAGTGTCGTCCCAGATTACACGATAAGCTGCGATAAAACTTTCCGTCAAATAAAAATTTTCGTTTAAACTTAAAAAATCCGTAAAAGTGGAAAGTATCGTCCCTGATGAGTCGGTGAGAAATGCACATGTTAATATGGGAGACGTCGTGGCTAATGCGTCCTATGTATACGAATTACGAACAATATAAAAGTAATACACTTATACTTTACACAAATCAAGGGGTGAACGGAAGACTGTTTTAACTCATATTAAATAAAGGAGATACAGCAGTTGTCCATTCAGCCCTCGATTTATTATTAAACTAAATCTTCGTTCAATTTGAACAAAATGTTGGGGCATATAAAGGTTACTTCGTCATGTCCAGTAAAATGAAGAAACTTATGTATGTAAGTTGAAGTAATAAAACAAGTTTATCGACATAAAAGTTGTTTTTCTTTTTATAAGCGACATAAAAGTTGTTTTTCTTTTTATAAGCATGAATTCGACTTACCAGTTGATGGTTGATGGATCGCAGTTTTGTATACTAACTGTAGCTGTAGTATAGATATACGTACACTATAGGTCGCTTAAAATAAAGTAACGATACAGATACAAGTAATTATAACTAATACAATTTTAATTTCACCAATAAAATAGTCGCTATTTCATAAAAAGTATGTTTGATTCTGTTCGTCTTTCTGTTTGTTTTAAAGTTGATATAGTAAGATTTCATTTTAACACTGTATATATAACACATTTAACATACGTGGCCTAGCGATGGGCTAAAAATAGCATGTTTACGAACTTACAGTGAATTTCATCACATTGTTCCCAAATACTGTTAACATTGTGGACGTGGCTTTTCAAGCCTTCACATATAAGTATTTTGAAAGCTTATCTTGTTTCATGATGCAACTTAAGAAATTATGTTCATCGTTAACTCTGACTGGTCTTTAAATCGAATTGAATATAGGTTTTTCGCGTTTGTTGTATAATGGCTTATGTTTACACTGTGTGAAACAAATACACTATTTCAATTAACCTGTCAGAAATTTAGTGCAGTCCGCATCAGGGACGACACTTTCCGCGTTTTTTTGTTTTTTTCGTTTACAGAAAGTCTATTCTTGGCAAAAGTCCAGTTTATGGAAAAGTGTCGTCCCTGATTAGCCTGTGCGGACTGCTCAGACTAATCTGGGACGACATTACGCCCATGCATTAAACCCCTTTTTCATAGAGCGATGCTCATTTATTGTTATTTTACACAGCCTGTTTCCGTGAAACAAGGTTTTCTATCAAGCTTCAAACACAGTTCATAGCTGCTATACTACAGAAAACGTACCCTCGCGGAGACACTTTTCTCAAAATATTAGTGCCTGAAATGCACTGTCATCTTAATTTATGTCGTTTTGTATGCATAAATATTAACTAACTATTAATGTTGAACAAATGATCTTTTCAACACGTTTGTAAGTTTTACACGGAACCTGTTTAATCTTGTCTACAACGATTTCCTTAATGTATGCAATTAAAATTTTCAAAGAAATAACAGAGGTCTCCTTTTGAATGTAACAATTTTACCATTAATTTGGTATTTGTAATTAGGTAACTTATCAAGATGGAAAACGACTGACGAATTCGTCATAAGCTTCTCGTGGTAATCCTGACAACCACGGCCGTTAATCACGCGCGCCACATCTTTTATGTGATGCATTAATAAATGAGCCAATGCAACTTCCGAGGTGGCGTTCAGGCCGGGGTGTTTTGAAATTCCATGGAAAATTTTACAGGGTGATTAGGCTGTATACGTTTTTTCAACATATTTCGTATTACATGTATTTTTAAAATCGGGCAATTTAGTGCCATTAAGAAAAGATTAATTCATCCAAAAATATACAGAAACATACATTCTCACCCCATTTTAAAACGTGAAAAGCTCTGTAAGTTGTGGCATGTTGAAGCTTTAAAATCAATGTCGATGAGTTTTTCCTGTGACGAGACCCAATTAAATCGCTAAGGACGTAGTAGATGATTTTGCATTTTTCCAAAAGAGATTGAGCCAATGATAAGGAGATGGCGCTGATGATAGGAGGTGGCGCCAATGCATGATGAATCATTCGTATCGCAATGACATTATCACATTGCGTACATTTGATAGATAATGTTATTTGTTATATCTAATTTAATTTTCAACGTACATACGAAGGCCCAAATCTTTACCGAACATGACAACAATCTATAATAAATAAGATGTAGTTTTTTTATGCTCCCCCAAAATTTATTTGGGGGGGGGGAGCATATAGTCGCCGCTTCGTCTGTCCGTCCGTGCACGATTTTTGTCCGGGCTATTTCTCAGCAACTAATGACCGGTATTCCATGAAAGTTTATGGGAAGCTTCACTACCAAGAGGAGATGTGCATATTATCAGCGGGTTCTGGTCGGATGATTTTTCACAGAGTTATGGCCCTTTAAATTTTCTATAAAAAATATTGTCCCCCAACTACTGTGCCCTCAAGACGTTTTCTTTTATCTTAATATATAGTGCAATATTGTGACAAAAAACCTTTGGGAGCATCACCCGTCTCCGACGGTTTCTTGTTTAATATATAAGTGATCAACTCAATTAAGAAGTCACCAACTTGATTAAAACATATTGTGCAATATACAAATGTATACCAAAAATGTGTAACATTCAATTAAACCAATAACTTTTTTTTTCAAAATTATCAAAATAACTCATCGACAGTAATATTTGTATGACAATTCGCGAAATAAATATACAATAATACTTCTTCTTGAAACGATGATTTGTGTCCCTTAAAGGGGCCTTTTCAAAGATTTTGGAATGTTTTGAAGTTTGTCATTAAATGCTTTATATTGATAAATGTAAACACTGGATCTAAAAAGCTCCAATAAAATTTTTATCTATGAGATCGGCAAGACGACGATGTTTTTGTGTACGCATTAACGTGCACAGGTTCAAAGCAATCATTTGATATAAAGAGCGATTTAATTGGCTTGAAATCTGCTCGTCACACAGCAAAAGACATCGATTTGCTTTTAAGAATTCTATGCCACAACTTCTCAAATCCTCACGTTTACAAATGGTTTGTGATTGTATGTATCTGTTACTGTATATTTGTAAAAATTTAATAAGTTAATTTTTAAATCCACATTAATTTGAGTGTGTTTAGCAGTCAATTACTGTATTCGTTTTTTTTTCATACCACACCCTTACCCTATACGTTGAAATTTCGATATAAAACGAAAATACAAAAAGCAATTGAAGTTGTTCTAGTCCATTCACAATATTGACGATCTGCAAGTGTATGCATTGGTATGGCTTGCACAGAACGATTTGCGTGGCCATTCTTTGAAACTCCAAATACCGAAGACATGGAAGATGAAGTGCAAGAACATCAGATTGAATTCTTTCTCAATTGGAGCTTTTTCATTTGGAACAGTCCGAGTGAAGTAACTATTGCTTCAAATAATATGAATCTTTTCGAAACCCGAATGTACAAGGAAATCGTGAATCAATCTCTTGCATGACGGTTTCATTACATTGCGAGAGCATGGAACGACAACTTTGCATGGGGATTGATCATTAATATGATCAGAATTATGTAGACCATACGTGAAAAATGTTTTATTTCACAACCCGGGTTGTATAGTTTTTATTTGTATGAATATACGACAGTGCTGATAATATCGTTAATAATACACGTGTTACATTTTAATGATAGATTTGAAGAAAATGCTCGGTGCAGTATAGGAAGTGGTTCATACAGCTGGGGCTGCTTTGCTGGTCACTATTGCATAACCTCCATTAGTGTTTTTTTATTACTTCGTTTTAACGCATCTATTGTAGCTCGATGTCTTATGCTTATTTGAATAGGTCTATAGTCTGTTTCACGAGACTAGAACCAGTGAATTACACGAGGAATCTAAAAGTCTCCCACAGTGGGGATCGAACCAGTGACTTTCCGGTCTCTAGGCAGACACCATATCCACTACGCCCTATTTGTTTTACTCAATACATGTTTAAATCTTGTTACCATTGGAGTTTCCTTTCATGTGACGATTATCTGGACAACTCTTTCCAAGACGGATATAGTTGTTTTGTATTTCGGTTGGGCCAGTCATGCCACAACAAATTGAAGTTGTATTTAATGGAAATACTCATTGAAATATGACTGGAATGTTCATTTCAAATGTAAAAAAAAAACTTTCCTAAATGTTGAGGCCTACATTTTTCTATGCCTTTAACTGTGACCTATATTCTGGACACAATGTGAACAAGATTCAAAACCTGCCTTATATTATAAGGAAAAATAAATAATTTGAAACTACATAAACCCTCATATCATCACTTTTTGTTAGGGAACGGCTCAATTACTGTATACAAACAACAAACACAAAACAAAGGAGAAAACACAACCACACAATCAGTAGTCTCTCTCAAGAAGGGCTTTATTGGCCAGACAAATAAATACACAGTGCTGTTCTCAGCCCATTTTCTGAGCGATTTCCTTGGCCTTTGCCTTCTCCAGCTTGGCAATGCGGGCCTGGGACTTGCTGCCCATGATACCACCACCCCAGTGCTTGCGGATCTGAAACAAAAAGGGTGGAATCATCAGAAGAGCTCATAGATATACAGGGGTGCAATAACCAATGCATTTTTTTCATTTCGGAAATGGGGCAGGGGCCATTCAGAAGGGGGAAAAACACGTTGACTAAAATTGGGAAATGTGAGTTTTTTGTTTTTTTTTGGGGGGGGGGGGGGGGGGGGGGGGGGGGGTACTTTTGATGTTTGATGGTTCATGTTAAAATCAAAAGCAACATCTCTTTTCCTATATCGTATGCAAGACCTCAGTAAAATCAAGCTCTTTCCCACATTGTGTGCAAGTCGTCAGATAGGCAGGTTTATAATCAAACCTGTGAAGGTTCTTCATACAAACATTTGCGAAACCATAGGGTGTTTTCATCATTACACTTGCACACAAATTTAATGCTTATAAAGCACACACTTTTAATGCTTATAAAAACAAACATTTTAGTGTGTTTCAATGAAAGAGATATTCTTTTAAGTTTCAAATCATACAACATTAATTTAAATTTAAGGAGCCACAGCCATCAAAATGTGTGTTGGTCCCCTCATTTACTTGTTTGTCCTCCACTTGGACTGTTTCCGACAAGGGCTTTTCCGGCTCTAATAAGTTGGGATTAATAATAAAAATATTTGGACACAGAAATGAAATGCACGTTTACCTTCACTTCTTAAATTAGTCTTTCATTGTTAGTTTATACCCCTGTACACACATTCTATAACAGACAGAAGGGCAGTCAAATTTTTTCACCAGGGGTGGCGCAATCGAATGTCCGAGTTGCCCGAGTCGTACATTTGCTTGTCTGGGCAACTGATTTTTTTCAATTAAGTTGTACGTGGACAACAAGGTTTTTAAGTCACGTCCAGGTATACAAAAATACATTGTATTAAAGCCGTAATTAAGTTTTACAAAACCGGATGTTGACACGCGATTACAATGTCAGTGCTATTTGCAGAGCAATCAAGCTAAAGGTCACATAACCCCAAACAGGAACTCCTGTTTACAGGGTTACATGCAGTCAATTTGATATATAGCACACATTGTTCAGTGAATGCTGCCTAGGATTTGTAAAATAGAATGCAAATGGTACGTTTTGGTATTAATTTGAAGGTATATTTGTAAGCAATAAGAAAAAAAGCCACTTTTGTGCTCTACTTTTTCTGTTGACGGTTCCTGGCTTTGAAAGTAGGTCATACTATTTGAGTAAAAATGGTCGCCTCCACATGTGTCAAAACTGGTGTGCCTATTCTAAGGTAAATATTTTGAGTTACAACACATAGAATTTGATGGCATGCATTTTTTTCAAAAGATTATGCATTTATCTTTCCAATGATGTATAATGATATAGTGTTGAAACGCTTGGTCACTGTAAAAATTGATAACGAACATCAACTATTTTATATGTAATATAGAAGGAAATTAATTGCGCATGCGTAACCTAAAATACGTGCACTTTCCTGCGCAGTGATCTCCCTTATTCTATAAGAGACCGGGAGCATGCCGCATTTTCAAAAATAGGCCTGTCTGTTAGACAGTGTACAGACTGGTTTCTTTATTTTTACAATCAGACGGAAATAAAAAGTATCAATCTAAAATAATCAAAACACGGTCTACCTTGTTATTTAAGACGACTTTAATGGTAAAGATGAAACTTTTTTTTAAATCTTCAACAACGGAGCAGAAACCCGAAGCTTTGAGCAGCCCACCTCCCAAAAAACTAAGAAAGATTATGATGAAATATGTGATCTAAGTAAACGCACCAGAACTTTTCAAGAACTTGGCTAACAGATTTTCAATGGTTACCAGTTGATAAAATCAAATTGCTACGAGTAGCGGAGCCTCAGTCTGATGAGGTTCACATATTGGACTAGTTTAATTTGTTAAGATTACAATATGTTCAGCACTTATGTTTTTATAACACTAGCTTCGCAAGATTTAAAGTTTGAGAAAGTCTTTATATTGTTTATAATATACTGCTATAATGAATGTACCATTTAAATACAATTATAAACAAAACAAGCAAATCATACTCATTTTGATATATTGCACATTATGTAACATTAATCAATAAATGCGTTTATAATTTATATAAACATTAACGGACAAGTGAAGTTCAGCAACGGACAAGTTAAATTTCCTAAATGGTTGTCCGTGGACAAGTATATTTTTTTGAGATTTTGTCACCTCTGTTCACTAGATAGCGCAAATGGAATGGTCTTTTGGCCTGCTTTTCAAAGAGGGGCAGGATGATGGAGTAGAGAAGGGACATAGTGAAAATGTTTGAGACATGAAGGAGCATATAAAGTTTGCCATCAAAGATTGAACATCCAGATCCTTAGCTGCAGAAAAATATTAAATACAAATAAATAGTAAATTTGTTTAACTGTCAAGTTGTGTGTGTGTTAAAATACATCATGTGCAAGTCGTCAGATAGGCAGGTTTATAATCAAACCTGTGAAGGTTCTTCATACAAACATTTGCGAAACCATAGGGTGTTTTCATCATTACACTTGCACACAAATGTAATGCTTATAAAACAAACATTTTAGTGCATTTCAATGAGAGATATATTCTTTAAAGTTTCAAATGATATAAATTGATTTAAATTTTAGGAGCCACAGCCCCCAAAATGTGTGTTGGTCCTCTCATTAACTGGGTTAACTTGTTGGTCCTCCACTAGGACTGTTTCAGACAAGGGTCTTTCCGGCTCTAGTAAGTTGTGATTGATTATGATAATGTGTGGACACAGAAATGAAATACAAGTTTACCTTCACTTCTTAAATTAGTATTTCATTGTTAGTTTATACCCCTGTACACACATTCTATAACAGAAAGAAGGACAGTCAAATCCTACTAGATAGCGTAAATGAAATGGTCTTTTGGCCTGCTTTTCAAAGAGGGGCAGGATGATGGAGGAGAGAAGGGACATAGTGAAAATGTTTGAGACATGTAGAAGCAAATATAGTTTGCAATTAAAAATTGAACATCCAGATCCATAGCTGCAGAAAAATATTCAATACAAATAAATAGTAAATTTGTTTAACTGGTCAAAGTTGTGCGTGTTAAAATACATCATGTGCAAGTCGTCAGATAGGCAGGTTTATAATCAAACCTGTGAAGGTTCTTCATACAAACATTTGCGAAACCATAGGGTGTTTTCATCATTACACTTGCAATGTTAGACAATTTTAATAATTCTTTTAACGTTACCTTGATTCATGCAGGAAAAGTTAATCAGACCATTTTTCATGACACAGAAGATACCCATTTCATTGACATGGAATGAAGACATATGGATAAAGATTGTGTTGGATTTTGGTTTGATTAACTGTTCTTATCATCTTTTCACATAACAAATAATTTCAATAATTGTTACTTTGCAAGAAAGTACATTCTTTTGAGACAACACATTACCTCGTCCACTCTGTCATTGTAGTTGGTCTTCACAGCGTCTGTCAGTTTGTTGAGGGCGTTTCTGTCTTCACTGGAACAACAAAGCAGCAGTTGTTACACCAATTATCTCTTCTTTTTTTGTATTTCAGACTTGCTAAAGCTTGTGTTCATATTGAACAAAGGAAACCATTGATAATAGGATTAGAACAAGAATAATTGCTAATCTTTTCCAATGCCAGAATTTAATATATATGATACCATTTACATATAAAGTTAACATTTCATCATCAAAGCCTCAGAAATGTATTTACATCATTGCACTCTCAAGAGTAGCAAATATTTTATAAAACATCATTGGCTTTCATTTTTCTTTTATCAACCTTAAGACCAAAAGCCTAAGAAGAAATCTGCTTCCTGGAAAAAACAGCTTTGTTGTGTTTGCGTTTTTGAAAAGACCTTACAATCACTCCATGAAAGATCTAACCTGGGAACTCCCAGTTGAAAGGCGGAATAAATAACACCAACATCTCTGCAGCCTGTAACCCTTCCCCACTTAAAAACGAAGTAACAATGACTATATGCAACCAGCATAAAACCAGAACAGTCTGGGAGCAACTCTAAGGCTGTTCAGGTTTGATGCTGTTTGCTGCTTATCAGTATCTAGCCTCTTAGGGTTGGAAATGATACATGTACTTCTTGAATCTAGCAAGTCAAGTCATGATTTTCTAAGGGACTACAAAAGCATCAAATTAGGTATCCGAGTGGAAACCACTGAAAGTGCTCACGGGTTCACTGCAGCCAGGGCCAGACATGAGGTGGTCTTCCTGTAGACGACCTGTCCTAGACGGGCCTTGCTCTTCACAATGCAGTATGGGACACCCATCTTGCGACACAGGGCGGGCAGGTGTAACACAAGCTGCAAGATATAAACAGCGTATTGATATACACATCAAATAGGCCCTCACATCACCTTAAACATTTCTTAGCATTTTCTACCTAAGTTTTGGTTTTGACTTGACTTCTGTTCTGTTTTTGGTTGCAAAAAAACCCAATATGTCTGGATTGGCCCAATTTAAGAGGCTATTGTCACTTTGCTTTTGAACACAAAAGGGTTATGTCACCTCAGTAATACCACTGCTCACTCAGATTTAAAAAGCTCGTTTTTCTACCATCATCATGTTCTGGAGAAAAATTGTTGGTATCATCACAGTAAGCAGTGACATGCTATAACATGTGAATACTTTAAATTAGTAATTTAAACATGAAAGTTAAATCATACAATATATATATAAATAAGTAATATTATATAAACATGAAAAGTTAAAACATACAATATATATAACACACATCTGACCACATGAATTGTAGATGCTCTAACAGTAAAATTGAAACACAACAAACAGCACTGCTGCAAAAACATGTACTCTGCAATATTAAAAGGCACTTGGCTTTAATTAGGGTCCGAACTTTGTTTTTAATAAATCAAAACATCAATATTATTGAACATTCAATTAGTCTTTTTCACCATCATCAAATTCTGGAGAAAGCTTTATTTCATGATAGTAGGCTGCCAATTGCTTTACACAAATTAAGCAAACTCAGACATAAGAGGTAAATAAATAAGCAGTTTGCTCAGATTTAAAAAGCTCGTTTTTCTACCATCATTATGTTCTGGAGAAAACAACAAGTTTTCATCATTTGCAAACAAATGTGCATGTGAAATACCTGACAACAGTGTGTTTGAATAGAACATTTAGGGTGCACAGCCTAGGTTATGTGAACAAGAGCATCGCATAACGGGTGCCACGCTCAGCTGCAAAAGCTTGTCCGAATTTTTTTTAAGAGGTCAGTGACCTTGACCTTTGACCCAAAAAATGGGTGTGGCGTGTAGAACTCATCAAGGTGCATCTACATATGAAGTTTCAAAGTTGTAGGTGGAAGCACTTTGATTTTAGAGCAAATGTTAACGTTTTAGCACGACAACGGCGGACGACACAACACAACGAGCTGGCTATGACAATAGCTCCGGTTTTCTCCGAAAGCAGCCTCGCTAAAAATGAAGTTCTGCAATCTGTTTCCTCATTGCATTTTACAATTGTTCTTATATTTATTTTTGTAGTTTTTAAATTGTTTTCTAACTATTAAGTTTTGTTGTAAGTATTGTAAATGCAGTATAAATATAGCTCCATAAAATATGGTGATTGTTGGCAGAAAATTATCATGGCGTGACATGGCATCTAGAATTTTAAATATTTCATTTGTCCATTTCTAGGAAATAAACATCTTCAAGAAATGGAATGTAACTGTTGATATTTTAAATATTTTTTTTTTGGCAAACTGTTCCCTGGCATGTGAAGTGGCAATTAAAAGGTCTTTAAATATTTCTTACATACATTTCATCCGTTTTTTACCTCAAACCAGATAGATGAAGAAATGGCTTATGCATGAACTTGATTTTACGATACGTTCGTTATCTGCAATTATACATTTGTGTAAGAGCAAACTTTAGCAAATTAAATACAAACCATCACAAAAACTGAGAAGTCAAGACCCTCCTGTCCTCGCACAAATCTAGAAAAACTTCACGAGGTCAAGGAAAACATCCCTGAATACAGGTCCTCATGACGGGTAAAAAAAATTATGCTTACTACCATTTTGTAGTTTGCCAGTATATTTGAATCGGACTAGTAATAGTTCAACAGACCTTGTGGCCAGTAATGGGTTTTGGAGAGGCTGTAAGAGCTGATGCAGTTGGAGTAGTTATGAACAATCCAATGTGCAAACAGTCCTGTTTACTGTATCGCTTCAGCAAATTGTCACCAACATTGTGATCAGTGCAAACCCAAGAAGCGAATCTTATTATCGAGAATACAATAAAACATAGCATATCTTTTCACACTAATGCCATGTCAATACACTCAAGCTTCTAACTGTAATCAACAAAAACAACTGACAGCACATACATTGCAACTATGGAACTTGGTTTTAATTAGTGTCTGAACTTGCTTCGTCTTGTTTTTAATAAATCTAGACATTAATATTATTGAACATTCAATTAGTCTTTTTCACCATCATCAAATTCTGGAGAAAACTTTATTTCATGCTAGTAGGCTGCCGATTGTTTCACACAAATTAAGCAAACTCAGACATAAGAGGTAAATAAATAAGCAGTTTGCTCAGATTTAAAAAGCTCGTTTTTCTACCATCACCATGTTCTGGAGAAAACAACAAGTTTTCATCATCTGCAAACATATTTGCATGTGAAATACTTGACAAAAGTATGTTTGAATATAACATTTGGGATGCACAGCCTAAATTATGTGAAACAAGAGCACCGCATAACGGGTGCCAGGCTCGGCTGCAAAAGCTTGTCCGATTTTTTTTTTAAAGGTCAGTGACCTTGACCATTGACCTAGTGACCCAAAAATGGGCGTGGCGTGTAGAACTCATGAAGGTGCATCTACATATGAAGTTTCAAAGTTGTAGGTGGAAGCACTTTGATTTTTAGAGTCAATGTTAAGGTATAAGCACGACAACGGCGGACGACACAACACGACGAGCTGGCTATGACAATAGCTCGGGTTTTCTCCGAAAACAGCCTCGCTAAAAATGAAGTTCTGCAATCTGTTTTCTCATTGCATTTTACAATTGTTCGTATATTATAATTATTTTTGTAGTTTTTAAATTGTTTTCTAACTATTAAGTTTTGTTGTAAGTATTGTAAATGCAGTATAAATATCGATCCATAAAATATGGTGATGGTTGGCAGAAAATTATCATGGATCTAAAATTAACAAGATGCGTTTGTGAAACACAATGTCCCCCTATATGATGTTTGACCTTGTAGGATGACCTTGACCTTGTGAAGGATGACCTTGACCTTTCACCACTCAAAATGTGCAGCTCCATGAGATGCACATGCATGCCAAATATCAAGTTGCTATCTTCAATATTGCAAAAGTATTTATAAAATAAGCGATTTGGGCCACATATATTTGACCTCTGACATTGAAGGATGACCTTGACCTTTCACCACTCAAAATGTGCAGCTCCATGAGATACACATGCATGCCAAATATCAAGTTGCTATCTTCAATATTGCAAAAGTATTCATAAAATGAGCGATTTTGGCCACATATATTTGACCTCTGACCTTGAAGGATGACCTTGACCTTTCACCACTCAAAATGTGCAGCTTCATGAGATACACATGCATGCCAAATATGAAGTTGCTATCTTCAATATAGCAAAAGTTATTGCAAAATGTTAAAGTTGGCGCAAACAGACAGACAGACCAACAGACAGGGCAAAAACAATATGTCCCCCACTACTATAGTGGGGGACATAAAAATATTTCATTAGTCCATTACTTGGAAATAAACACCTTCGAGAAATGGAATGCAACTGTTAATATTTCTAATTTTATTTGGCAAACTGTTCCATAGCATGTTAAGTGGCCATTAAAAGGTCTCTAATATTTCTTACATACATTTCATCTTTTCTTAATACAAACCAGATAGATTTAGAAACGGCTTATGCATGAACTTGAATTTATGATACGTTCGTTATCTGCAAATATACATTTGTGTAAGTTCAAACTTTAGCATATTAAATACAAACCATCATAATAACTGAGAAGTTAAGACCTCCTGTCCTCGAACTAAAATAGAAAAACTTCACGAGGTCAAGGAAAACATCCCTGAATACAGGTCCTCATGACGGGTAATTTTTTTTATGCTTACTACCATTTTGTCGTTTGCCAGTATATTTGCATCGGACCAGCAATAGTTCAACAGACCTTGTGGCCAGTAATGGTTTTGGAGAGGCTGTAAGAGCTGATGCAGTTGGGAGTAGTTATGAACATTCCAATTTGCAAACAGTCCTGTTTACTGTATCGCTTCAGCAAATTGTCACCAACATTGTGATCAGTGCAAACCCAAGAAGCGAATCTTACTATTGAGAATAAAACAATACTCCAGTTTCAAACTGTTATCACAAATGTGGGCATGGTTTATTGCATGTCGATTTCAGAATTGAACAAGTCCATGCAAGGATGCATAAACCCATGTACAGAAATCTGTGAATTTCTCATTTCTGCAAAATGCTAGAAGCTAATTAGCATACAGCAAACCCAAGAAATGACAACAAAAACTTTACAGTATCTGAAGAATCAGTTGGAAAAAAAAGAAGAAAATATAACAAGTATCAAACAAGATGTGTTTGAGAAACACAATGTCCCCGTATATGATGTTGACCTCGTAGGATGACCTTGACCCTTCACCACTCAAAATGTGCAGCTCCTTGAGATACACATGCATTTCAAATATAAAATTGCTAGCTTCAATATTGCAGAAGTGACATTACATGCGCAATTTTGACCCATATACTTGACCTTGAAGGATGACCTTGACCTTTCACCACTCAAAATGTGCAGCTCCATGAGATACACATGCATGCCAAATATCAAGTTGCTATCTTCCATATTGCAAAAGTATTCATAAAATAAGCAATTTGGGCCATATATATTTGACCTCTCAACCTTGAAGGATGACCTTGACCTTTCACCACTCAAAATGTGCAGCTCCGTGAGATACACATGCATGCCAAATATCAAGTTGCTATCTTCAATATTGCAAAAGTATTCATAAAATAAGCGATTTTGGCCACATATATTTGACCTCTCAACCTTGAAGGATGACCTTGACCTTTCACCACTCAAAATGTGCAGCTCCATGAGATACACATGCATGCCAAATATCAAGTTGCTATCTTGAATATTGAAATACTGCAAAAGTGTACATTAAATTAGCGATTTTGACCCATATATTTGACCTTTGACCTTGAAGGATGTCCTTGACCTTTCACCACTCAAAATGTGCAGCTCCATGAGATACAAATGCATGCCAAATATCAAGTTGCTATCTTCAATATTGCAAAAGTTATTGCAAAATGTTAAAGTTGGCACAAACAGACAGACAGACAGACCAACAGACAGGGCAAAAACAATATGTCCCCCACTACTATAGTGGGGGACATAAAAACGCAATTCCACGTAAATGGTATTTGAAAATTATGATTTTGGAATAAAATCCACACTTGAGTTTACTATAATGAATGTTTAAAGTCGGCTCAGTAGGTCAAATAGCGTCTTCTCTTTACAGTCAGGTGAAGAAATTCAAACTTTTACATCACTGCTGACTTAAATTTGCATATGCTAAAAGGTTTCTTTAGAGGCGTGGAAATCATCCCTGCTAATTTGATCAAACTATGCAATTACACCCAACTACTAAGTTTCAAGAAATAGTTTTATAGACATCTACATTTTCCTTTCTATTTTTTTATTATCATCCACTTACTTTAGTAAACAATAAATTAATAGATCCACTGGTTCTAGGAAGGCAACAAAACACACAAACAAAACAAGGTACAGGGCAAATTAAACACTTGTCTGCTCAGTTTTGTCAATGATGTCTTCTCGGAACATTCAGGTGAAGAAATTCAAACTTTTTACATCACTGCAGACTTTTTGAGATCAAAGGAAAATTAGCAGACTTTTTGAGATCAAAGGAAAATTAGCAAATAAAATCAAGTATAAATATGAAGACATGAACACAAGAGTGTTTTTATCTTAAATAACACTCGCGGTTAAATATCAGCTTCCAATTTATTTGAAAACACTGCACCCCCCCAAAGTGACAATTTCTCTATAAAAGAAGTTCATTTTACAGACACGTGAGCCAAACTGAACGTCGGCCCTAAAATTGCCAAGAAAAAAACCTACATTAACGCTGTTCCTGCCAAAATACGTTACACACAAGTTTTAACTTGGTTTATAAAAGGATGCAGAAAAAGGGCAAAAAAGATTGAATTAATTTTTTCTTGATAAATCACTAGCAAACTAAACTATAGTGCATTTGCATTTCTTGGTAACTGTTTCAGAACAGGTCTTCATATCACAGGTATTCATATGCCCGGACACCTGTGAGGTCTCATCATCAGTCAAACCCAAACAAAGCAACTTTTCATAGGACAGTAGGTAAAGTGAAATGGGAACACATACAAGACCTATTCTTGTCATCAGGAACCGTCGGCGCTAAATATTATAATCACCCGATTTATAACTGCACCCCAGGAAACCTGATACAGTGTAATACCATTGGAGCAGTGTTCTGTATTTTAACATGAACTTACATAGGGTAAGTTTTTAAAGTCCAATTTGAAACAACTGTGTATTAACATTGATAACAAAGGTATTGGCCTACATGTAGAAAAAATCCTGACAAATTTTCTTAAAAAACAACAGCTGTCACCATAGGATGACTTATGCCCCCTATAAAAGCTTGATAGAAGTTATGAGCTTTTTTTTTAAATCCAAAACGCAGATTTCAAAACCTAAACACGGACCCAAAGTTCAAGGCCAAGGGGTCATAATTTTTGTGCGTATGGCAAGGCCTTGTCCATATACACATGAAACGCAAATATTAGGTTATATCTCAAGGGAGATAAAAGTAATGAGCATTTTTCAAAACCTAAACGCAGACAGTTTTTTTTTATGGCAATTTCGGGGCCGATATTCGGCCCCATTCCCCCTCCAAAACTAGTATATATTTTCCCATTTTTTTTGAAAAAATCCATTCCAAAAGTAAATTTTTTTTTTTTTTTTTTTTTTTTATAGAAACAACTGCCTCATGATAGATATATCTCAAATTCATTTTATAAACATCTAACAAGGTATATAACTATAATTAATATGATTTTTTATTATTATAAAGAGTTATATTAAATTAGGTTTTCCCAAATCAGTGGACTTCATGATTTTTTTTTTCCAAAATGGCCAAGGCCTGATGTATCTATATTGTGTCAATATTTGTTGATAAAAACATTCCAATTTGGCCCATTTTATTGGAAAAAAAAGCTTAAATTTACCATTTTATTGATTAAAAAAATCCCAATTCTTAGACTCTTATTGGCTTGGAAAACTGATACTGTGCATGACGGCTGAACTGACTGAAACTAATGTTGAACAAATCATTGATATATATTTAAGAAAAAGAACAGAGACATTCAGCTGTGAATATTACATTCATACATACATGTTTATTCATATAATAAATATCATTACATATAAAAGAATGACTTCTTTATTTTCCCCTTTTCCTAAAAAACGACGCGTTTTTCTCCTTTGGACGGGCCCCACCACCATTCCCCTATAGGTGAAAAAAAAACACTGGCAGATTTTAAAACATAAATGCGGACCCGAAGTTCAACGTCAAGGTCACAGGGGTCAAAATTTGGGTGCATATGGAAAGGCCTTGTCCATATACACATGCATACCAAATATGAAGGTTATATCTCAAGGGACATAAAGTTATGAGCATTTTTCGAAACCTAAACAGATTTCGAAACCTAAACGCAGACCCCAAGTTCAACGTCAAGGTCACAGGGGTAAAAATTTAGTGTGCGTATGGAAAGGCCTTGTCCATATACACATGAATACCAAATATGAAGGTTACATCTCAAGGGACATAGAAGTTATGAGCATTTTTCGAAACCTTAACGCAAAGTGTGTCGGAAAGACGGACGGACAGTCCGATCACTATAAAAAATGAGCGGCATGTGGCTCCTTGAAGTAGAAGATCGGGCAAATTGGGCCATGTTCAGGCATTTAGGGGAGAAAAACTGCTTTAATTTGCAAGCCACTACAATAATTAAAGGATGTATACAAACTTACACATTTCTGCCATACTCTCTCAGCAGGGTTTCTTCAGAAAACTATTTCTTGTGGAGAAATTTGCGTTTTTTTATAACCATGTTGGGAAAACATGGATACCATCTGGAGAAGACCAGGAAACCTTATGAGCAGTGACTTTTTATAATTGTTTTTGGTGACAAAAAACCTACTTTCCAGCCATTTTGTTGCAATTTTTTTGCCTTGTAGAGGCCTATAGTAATTGTATGTGGGTTGAGTCCCGCCATAATTGGCGGAGACTGGTGTGATCAAGCTGAACAATCATTTTCATTCCTAGGTAACCGTTTCAGAACAGGTGCTCATATCACAGGTTTTCACAGGCTTTTTCCGCCCTATGCCACGGGTCTGAAATTCGGCCCCATTCCCAATGCAAATCTGGTTGTTTTTTTCCCCAATTGAAAAAAATATTCCCAATTCCAAAAAAAAAAAAAAAAAAAAAAATTTTTTTTTTACCTTAAAATATATAAGTTAACCTGATCCAATGTAGAAAATAGAAAGTGATGCATAATTAAATTATCTGTTGCCTTGAATTTTTTTTTTAAACTGTAAAATATGTTAATGATTATTTAAGACTTTCCTTATTTTTCTCAAGATCCGGAGCTTCGCACAATTTTTTTCACCTCAAAAAAGGCCAGGCCTTTTCCCCAAATTAAGATTAAAATACCTGCACTTATCTCACATGTTCATAATACTTTGTAAAATTTAAATAATAAGTTATCAAAATAGTTGTTATTTACCAGTTAACTGCTTCTTTGAAATATAAGAAACACTATTTACATGCAATAATTTTTCCCAATTGAGCCCATTTTGCGATTTTTCCCCCCAAAACGTGGGTTTTCACGACACGAAATTCCCAAAATTCCAGTGTGGCGTATTCCCAAAATGGAGCGGAAAAAGCCTGTTTCATAAGCCCGTACACTTGTAAGTTCTCATCAAGAACAATTCACTGGCTGCTGTCAGGATATAATTTCTTACTAAAAATATGATGAAATGACAGATAATTTTAGATTGTTTTATTAATTACCGTTTAATATTATTCTGAAATTTAATAAGCATCAGCAAGGGAAACAATATTACTAATGACAAATCCAACAATAATGAGCCTCCATTTCCTTTATATTTTGTGTTCTGTTTATTATAAAGAAGAAAATTAAGGCATGTTTGTAGTTTGTAGGCATGGAACCTTGAAAATGTGCATGTTAATGATGTATAGAGGACAAGCGCTTCAGAACAGGTGCTCATATCACTGGTATTCATAAGCCCGGACACCTGTAAGTTCTCATCATACTACATTTGTCCACCATCAGTGTTTGTGGTCATATTATGGTCCCATGAACAATCTCAAAAAAAGCATATTCATTTAATTGATTTCCTTTTCCTGCCCAATATGTTGAACCTAAGTAAATATAACATTGAAATAATTTTTATTCTACATTTGAAAGCATTTGTTAGCAAATTTTTAAGGTCCATTTTCCCCAACCCTATTTCTAAAATAGTGCGAAGACCATCAAAGAAACACTGGTAAACAGATTATGCAAAAAAATATATTCACTAAGTTGCAGTAAATTATAATGAATTTCCATATTTGAGACTACAGTTTGTATTTTTGGGGGTGGGTGGGGTCAAAACCAAATATGGACAATGCTTTTGAGCTTTCAGATTAAGAAAGCTGATTCAAGCAGATTTGTGTTAAGTAACAGGCTGAATCCCAGTCAGGATTATTGTTTCAGAACAGGTGCTCATATCATTGGTATTCATAAGCCCGGACACCTGTGTGTTCTCATCAGCAACATCAGCCATTATAAGTACACATGGGACAGATTGAACTTTTGTCGACATTCACTAGCTTTTAAAGGTTATAAGTCCCGTCTTCAATTTTTATAAAGTGTACAGGTCAAAGTCATTTAAAATGATTAATCCTACTTTTATTCAAGTATTTTACAGATCGTTTATGCTATGATATCAATTACACCCCCATAGGCCAGTTGTTAGCACCAGTAAACAGTTCCAATGATTAATCAACCATCATCACCAGACCAGGTAAACACCATTTATGAAATAAACCTTTCCCTTGTCAGTTCTCACCTCTAGTGGATCAACATCGTGGGCAATTATGACCAGCTGAGCCTTCTTCTGTTCCACGAGGGTTGTCACGGTGTTGGTTCCAGCCCGCACAACTGGGGGTCGCTTGGTAGGTGCATCTGGCTTCCCCTTGGCCCGCTCTTCAGCTCTCGCCTTGAGCCGTTCCTTCTTCTGTTGTTTTGTTTCAGGTCGGTACTTGTCCAGAAGGCGGAACAATTGTGTAGCTAAATGGAGGTCAATAATTATTTAATGTTCAACAATTGCAATAAAGAAAGACAGATATTATTGCATAGAAATTTAATGTTTTTCATGTGCTTCAGCGATCTTGGTGGTAAGTGACATCAATGATATCAGCCAAGAAATATCATCATAAACACATGCAACGAAACATAATCGGTATGGAATATTTAGGATGCATTAACAGAATTTGTTCTTCAGTAAACATCACAAAAGTTTGTTTTTATACTTGTAACCTATGCTTTCAATGGTGTGATTCAAGAGCACCCTGATACTGTAAGTGATAGGACAATTCTGAGTGACAACTGTTTTTGGAAATATGATGTTCACATCGAGATGACAATCCTATATATACATACAAATTAAAACTTTACAGCAAGATCTTCTATTTCTAAAAATCTTCTGTAAATCAACTACTAAAATGCAAATATAACAGCATTACTTGCGGGTCATTTTGTCATTCTGGTTCTTGATCCTGAATGAAAGATGCTGGCAAGTTTTATTTTGCTCATTTTGTTTTACTTTGTCAATATTTCAGCACTTTTGGAGTTAAACAATATAAGATGGATTCTCTTTAGCCAATCATGACATCAATCCTTACAAAAATGCTACTCGTGCATATTTTTTTTGGTCAGCTTTTTGCTTCACCAGATTTTCGGGGAGCATACAAATCACACACCTGCATTATAACAATAATAAAATAATCTATAATTATAAAGGTGAGCTTTAGATTTGGGATATTTGATTGCTATTAATCAATACTTTGACACAGACAAAATGATTTGGTCTTGCCTGGCCCTTGGTATTTTAAATGTTAAAGCTCAAAAAATAACTTAAAGTGATACTATGGGCATCTAACAGTTTATAGGTGTTTATCACAACCGTTGTTTATTTTGGATGTTTTCATTTCATATACACTTATATTTGTTAATGCAGCATCAACATACTAAAACAATGCATTTGAATATCAATCTTAATTTCGTTTGACAACTGATCACACATGTACATGCAGTCTTGGACGTAACCCACTCGACCGTCGAGTCAAGTGATTTTTGTGTCGGTCCAGTACATATTCCAAGCCGGTAGCCCGATCGGTTGAGTGCATTTTTTCATTTCCGAACTTAGTAACATGTCCGAAATAGATTCATTTAGATGCTTATTCAAAACTGCATTTGTTATTTCCATTGAGCGCTCATTGATTAGACGCTTATCGAACAGTGTTGTAAGTCAATCTCGCGAGATGCTATAACTTTTATTACTACTGGGTGGAGAACATGCGGCGATACATTTATTGTAATGTCTTTTATGCGTTATTTTGAGGGCGCAACGCACAAATATCAACTGCAAAATGAGAATGAAGGTTGCAACAAAAATTATGAAGAGTCAATGAAACGAGAATTGCAACCGTTATGGAAGAATAATCAGTCATGGCTTTGTTTTGATGTCTCCAAGTATTGGGGAATTTGATTCTGAGCTAGCATTGCTGACTGGCTGGCTGGTAAGTGCATTTCATACCTAATGTAAGCAAACAACATGCAATTAAATATCATGCCCTAACTTACAAGTATTGTTTTTAACAGATAAAGTTAATCTGTCAAGGAACGAATCCTGACATTAAATTCAAATGTGTCATCATACTGCATTTTAGATGCTGGTACAATCAGCGACAAAGCAGATGTGGCCTAGGCAATGGAACTACTGCTACACAAGTCGTTTTATAAGAAGACACAGAAGTTAGGGCAGAAAAGTTACCTTCTTGTTCTACTTCTTATGCACAGGTATTATTGCTAGTTTGACATTTACTTATTCAGATATTTGAGTGGAAAATTCATATCATCTTAAAACATTTTTTTTGTTTTTAGGTCGCCTTTAAGAGCATAACTGATATATCAGACCTGGATGTCGGTGACTCAGACAATGACCATGAAGGAATGAAGATGTCTGGAGACCTTGTGATAATTTTTTTTGTCAGACATTAACTGTTCATAAAACAGAATCAAGTGTTTATTTGTTTAATATTTATTGTTCTATGTTGCTTCAATGCAAACATAGTTACAAATGTAACAGAATTAAAACTTTTATTTCGGGCTAGTTAAAATTGATTCGGGCTAGTGAAATTTCCAAGTTGGTAGCCCGGCTGGGCTAGTGCCTTAAAAAATTTAATGCCAAGACTGTACATGTATGTGAACCTAAATTTAGTTTTAGTGTAGATTCGTTTTTACGACACGAAGACACAATTTTGTTTTACGGATCATTTTGGCTTACAGGACTGGGTGGGTCACGTAAAATATTGAATATAAAATATATTTTTATAAACAACTGGTACAGATAATTTGTCAATAACCACATTTTAACTTACTCTTTTGACCTGTTAATTCTTTTCAGCTCAATTCAACAGTGAAAAATGCCCATAATATCACTTCAACATCAATAAATCTTGCATTTTAATTTTTTTTGAAGACTACAAATAATACCAGTCTGTCTGTCAAGGGCCTGTCTGAACTGGTTGACTGGAGGCGGAACTTTCAATCGTTGCAACAAGATAGCATGCTGTCTCTGAAGACGGACGTACTTGGGCCATTTCACAAATCGGCTCAAATCCCTTTTAGGCTGTATGTCCTGACCTAATTTTGAAAAAAGTACAAAATATACACTTAAATAAACTCCTTACACACTTTTCAAACGTACGGAAATAATGTTAAACACAATAGAGTAACCCTGGGTTATATCGGACACAGGTTTTTTTTGGACAACCACAAAAAGTCGAATACTTACATACAAAACGACCTCGCATTCAACTGTTTGAGCTCTGTCTATATTCTATAAATACGTTTTCGTAGTATTATTTCACCAATCCTCCGATTGGGTGATGGAATAAATGGGCGATTTTGATTGGAAGATGCGAGTTCATTTGGAAAGACATCCCAAATTCAGCTTGGCGAAAATCCGAGAGTAGGCAACATTTAAAACGGTCATTTTACAAGTAACAGTACGTTGTGAAATGAGTGAATACCGTTGTGAATAAACGAAATATTTTAACTGATATATTTATCTTCTTAAAAGCATAATAAAAAACTATTACAAACATTACATGTACATTTTCAGACACCATACTATGGCAAGACCTATAGAACTTAGGTGTGTTTGCTATACTTTTATTAGATGAGCTCAAGGACCATCATGGCCTTGTTGCAAAATAAAGACATTCGAAGAAATGGACCATAAACTAATTACAAAAAAATAAAAATAACAATGTCTATCTTGTATATGAGCGCTTTTCAGCTATGCCCAAACAGGGAAAACGTATTCGATGTAAATATGCCATATATTCGCAAATATACAGTACAGGCAACGTGTACTTTGACAAAAACGCGTGTCTGCGGTGTTCAATTTTCCCGATGGGTGACATTTCGCGGGGGGCGGACACGCTACTGACCGCGGTGTTCGGCGAACACCCAAAATCGCCGCGATTGCACGCTATCATTAACTGGAACACCCGTGATCACCGCAATGCCGCGCGGCCATTGATACATGTAATACCTGTCTGCGATGGTCATTCAAGAGTTTTAAATTTACATGTACAATGTACAAATGAACATAATAAACTACATGTATGTGCAAATGTATGCGTTCTTAAAGTGATATTATGGGCAACTAACAGTATTTGCAATATACAATGTAGGTGTGTATCGTAACCGTTGTTTGTTTTTTGTGTTTTCGCTCGATATACACTTGTATTTGTTAATGCAGCATCAACATAATTAAACAATATCCCAAAAAGAAAAATAATCCATTTGAATATCAACCGTACTTTCGTTTTGACAACTTACGACAGAAATGAATTGATGTACGATGCGAGTCTAAATGTAGTTTTCATGCAGATTCTTTCATACCACACAATGACACAATTTGGTTTTACGGATCATTTCAGGTTAGAGGGATGGGTGAGTCATGTAACATATCGAAAATAATATAAATTTTTTATAAACAACCGGTAACAAGATGAGTTGTAGATAATTTCAGATACCACATTCATTATAACTTATTGTTTTCACCCATTTCTTTTCAGCTCAATTCAACAGTAACAAAATGCCCATCACTTTAAATTATCTACAACTCGTCTTGCTTCCAGTGGTTAATAAAAAAATATAATATTCGATATTTTTCATGACAGTTCAGTCCTCTAAGCCGAAATGATCCGTAAAACAAATTTGTGTCTTTGTGTCGTATGAATGAATCTGCACTAAAATGAAATTTAGGTTAACATCGTACCCCTAATCATAACGAAAGTACAATTGATATTCAAATGATTTTTTGATTTTTCCGGGATATCGTTTTAGAATGTTGATGATGCATTCATAGATATAAGTTTATGTAAAGTGACAACACCAAAAAATAACCGACGGTTGCGATAGACACCTATAAACATTGCATATATTGTTAGATGCGCATAATATTACGTTAAATACTTAAAATATCCTTCGACCAGCATGTACATAAAAATAGACTATATTTACTTGTATTCATTATCGCTTAAAGCGGGTATATACGATTTTTTATATGTGTTTAATTGTAATACATTGATAAAATATGTTACAATAACACAAAATAGGCAAGAAAAATTACACATTAAAGCCGAATTTCATAAAATGCAGCAAAGACAAATTAGCGCCCCGAGTCGATTGTGACGTACATATTTTCCTACAATAACCGAAGCATTCGTCTTTGCATTAGGATCGGAGTTAGTGTTCGTGTGTCGTATGAATAGATATCGTTGCAGGAATTCAAATAAACCGTTAAACTAAGTTTAGATTCACATCGTACATGTATGGTTTACATGCTAGCGAATTCGGCTGCACAGCCGTTTTAAATTTCAGAATTAAATAGCTGGCTTATTTCGCATTTTTCGACACGTTCTTCTTAACTTTTATTTTAATTTATATTTAAATATATATATAATAAGTTTATTACACATTTTATATAAATTCATAAATATTTGACAACAACGTATAAACCCGCTTTAAATGAAAGGGATCAATAATTTACGTTTATATTTAATTATTTTTTTTTTGCGAACACGATGAACACCGCGGTAGATATAATGGGTCCGCGGTGATTCGCGGTGTCCACCTTATTGAAAACGGCCCCCGCGAATATTTGATCTGAACACCCATCGCGGGGGTCGTTTGGTAAGCGAACACCGTAAAATGAACACCGCGACGAGTGGCGTTTGTCAAAGTACACGTTGCCTGTACTGTATACGTAGTCAGAGCTCCAGATAAGGTTTTGTGAAATTCTTAAATTACTACCAGATTTTCAAAAAGAATTCTTAACTCCGAAATTTTATTCTTAACGTTACTACTAAGTTTTGGAAAATAATTCTTATTTTTTCTAAATGACCTAAAAATAAATAATAATCATTATTTTCATGCAATTTTTTTTTCAAAATAAACATACTAGCAACTTTATTTATACGAGTTCAATAGTGTCTTTTCAGTATTATACAATTTTATTTTTCCAATATCTTCATATGCCAAAACTATTCTTAGATTGCATGCCTTAGATGAATTTTTACATATTTCACATTTAAAACGGGTCTACCCTTCAATTTTTTCAACGATTAGCCACGAGACTTGTCCCTTCCACTTGTTCAATGTTTTTTTTGTGTTTAAGTTTGGACCCGTCGTGTCGCGTTTTTGTTTAGCTTTTCCGACTCTGTCGGCAACTGAACATACAACATCGTATAAGATCTTTTCTATAATGTCTTACTAAACATTTAACTTCAGCTCACTTTGCGTACAATATGTTAAAAGCGTTTTTTAGGACGCTCTGCAGTTTTTTTAGGACGCTCTCTGGGCGCCGCCATTTTTTTTGACAGATAGACTGTATACGCCGCTTTTATTGGAAAAAAATGCGCTTTGTTAAACAAACCCGATAACCATTCTATATAAGCACCGCAAAGATCTTCAATACGCGAAAAGACTCAATAAAAATCGATACGAACCGATGTAAAAATAATATTCGTAACTTGATTTTGTAATTCTTAATGGTACAACAACATTTTTAAATAAATACGTAACGGACTTGAAAATTACGAGTAATTACGAAAATACGACCCTTATCTGGAGCTCTGTAAAGTATAACTACAAAATACAAATTCACCTATGTTTAGACTTTTCACAGCTTTCATAACATAACGATTAAGCCCAACAACGGAAATACATACAACAAACAACTGTCCGATTTAAGCCTTTTTAGTGTCCGATACAAGCCTTGGGACGTCCAGTTTTACCATGATGCGTCGATCTTTATAAAGTGCAATCTCATTAGTTTACTAAAAGGTGTAAAATAGATTTGAACATTCCATACTGTTGCATGAAAGCTACTGTACCAAGAAAACAAAAGCTTTCCGCTTCGAATAGTGAATCATCGAGATTACGCTGTCTTTCCTGGAGGTGTCCAAAATAACCCAGGGTTACTCTATACTTTCGTAATGCAAGGCATGTAAATAGCTGGACTAAACGTTTGCAGTTACTAACATCAAGAGATATGATTGAAACGTACAAGTTCTTGAACAATATCTATGACAAAAGAACAACAGTTGGAATTTTTACTCTGAACACAAACACAAATAGAGGTCATCCATTGAAACTTTTAAAACACAGATGTGCACGTGACATTCGCAAGAACTGTTTCTCCAACCGCATTGTAAACACAGGCTTTTTCCGCCCTATGCCACGGGTCCGAAATTCGGCCCCATTCCCAATGCAAATCTGGTTGTTTTTTTCCCAATTGAAAAAAAAAATCCCAATTCAAAAAAAAAAAAAAAATTTTTTTTTTTTTTTTTTTTACCCTTTAAATATATAAGTTGACCTGATCTGGTGTAGAAAATAGAAAGTATTGCATAATTAAATTATCTGTTGCCTTGAATTTGTTTTAAGAACTGTAAAATATGTTAATGATTATTTAAGACTTTCCTTTTTTATCTCAAAATCCGGCGCTTCCCGCGATTTTTTTCACCTCAAAAAGGCCAAGCCTTTTCCCTAAATTCAGATAAAAAAACCTGCACTAATCACACATGTTCATAATATTTTGTGAAATTTTAATAATAAGTTATTAAAATAGTCGTTATTTTCCAGTTAACGGCTTCTTTTAAACATAAGAAACACTTTTTAAAATAATTTACATGCGATAATTTTTCCCAATTGAGCCAATTTTGCGATTAATTTTTTTCCCAAAATGGGGGTTTTCACGACGCGAAATTCCCAAAATTCCAGTGTGGCGTTTTCCCAAAATGGGGCGGAAAAAGCCTGAAACATATGGAATAATTTACCAAGTGCTGTTGTCACATCCAAGAACACGGATACATTTAAAAGACGCCTGGATAAACATTGGATAAACCACCCGATGATGTATGATTATAAATGTGACTATAATGTAATAACTGGAAGCAAAACACCGAGACTACTAAATAGTGAGGACGAAAAAGAGGCCACTACAGAGGTCCCAAAGACCTGCGGTGGTAAACCACCTAAGGTAACTTAAGGTAACGACATTCTTACCAATGGCAAAGTTTTTCGGTCGCTTCTCAAACAAGGGATTGACAACCTTTTTCGGCTCTAAGGCTTTCTTCGCCTTGAGTGGAGCCGCTGCTACCTTCTTCTTCCCCTTCTTTTTGGCTGGCTTTTAAATGCACAATAAATATCTAAACGTCAGAGGATGGAAAACAAATCATTATCGTGACAGTGATTCGATGCGTTATTACAAGTATAATTCCATTTGATAAGAAAAAATCCTACTTAAACAATCAAAATGATGTTTGATCACCTTAAGTATCAATTATAAGAAGATAAACATCATAAAAAGCGATGATAAACATGGATATAATATGCAGTCAACGAATACGCTTCAACCTACCATGTTGATATTTCCGGAAAGACCGGATAAAAGGAAATCAAGACTGGTTATGCTACTTTACTGAAGCAAAGTGAAGAGGCTACACTGAAGTAATTTAATGCAACAATGAGCGAATATGTTAGATCTCGAAGAGTGCAATTCAAATATAATCCAAATTCGCAACAAAAAAATAACCACCAATTTTAACAGCTTAACAGCTTAACCTTTATAATATAATATGTAAATATGCGCTAAGATGGAGGACAACTTCAACTTAAATGGGACAGATTTTTCCAAATATCCATTATATGCATCTTTGACAATTTAAAAACCTAAACATTATAAATTATAATTTTGAGAGTTCTGTTTTTGTCGTTATATTTTGTTACACGAGGTGGATTGCTAATATAAAGTATAAAATAAATCACTTATTGAATGAGCACGGATGACCGAGTGATCTAAGCGGTAGACTTTTACTCCAGGGATCAGTGGTTCGAGCCCAGTTGAGGATTACTTGTTTCTTTCTTTAATTGTATTATTGTTTTTCTTTTACTTGAGCTTTTTAGATCCAATGTTAACATTTATCCATATAAAGCATTTAATGACAAACTTAAATATCTGCCAAAATCTGTGAAAAGGTCCCTTTAATGAAATGTTAAATTTATGAAAGTATTAATTCCTGTTTGATATGCCTTGGGTTACCTTAGGTGGTTTACCACCGCAGGTCTTTGGAGCCTCTGTAGTGGCCTCTTCTTCGTCCTCACTGTTTAGTAGTCTCAGTGTTTTGCTCTCGGTTGTTACATTATAGTCACATTTATAATCATACATCATCGGGTGGTTGACCCAATGTTCATCCAGGCGTCTTTTAAATGTATCCATGTTCTTGGCTGTGACGACAGCACTTGGTAGATTATTCCATATGTTTACAATGCGGCTGGAGAAAAAGTTCTTGCGAATGTCACGTGCACATCTGTACTATAAAAGTGTCAATGGATGACCTCTATTTGTGTTTGTGTTCTGAGTAAAATTTCCAGCTGTTGTTCTTTTGTCATAGATATTACTCAAGATCTTGTATGTTTCAATCATATCCCCCCGTAGTCTGCGAAATTTCAAAGTGGGTAATTTAATGAATTTAAGTCTTACCCGTATGACATATCCTTAAGTTTGGGCAACATTTTGGTTGCTCTACGTTGGACGTTTTCAATGCTATCGATGTCTTTAATTTTTGATGGACTCCATACACTGCTCGCATATTAAAGATGTGGTCTTACAATGGACTTGAATAATAATCTGAAGCTTCTAATATCTAGAAATTTAAATGAACGTCTTATTAATTCCATCATTTTGTTGGCTTTATTTACTTGGTTTTGTACGTGTTCATCAAATTTCAATTTTGTGTTTATTGTTACACCAACATCTTTTTCATTTTCAACTCTTTCTAAAGAAACGAGGCCTCCTTCATATTTTGGCATAGTGTATGATCTTATTTCAAGGGATTTTGTTGAAGTTTGCAATATTATGCACTTGTCTGGGTGAAACTTTAACAGCCATTTATTGCTCCACTCAAAAAGTTTATTAAAATCATCTTGAAGAATTAACTGATCATCTTTGGTGGAAATCTCACGGTATATCTTTGTATCGTCAGCGAACATAAAAACACTAGAGCTCACACAATTTAGTAAGTCATTTATGAACACCACAAATAGGATAGGTACTAGAACGGAACCCTGAAGAATGCCGCTGGTGACATCGTGCCATTGTGAATAACTCCCATAGACTTGTACCCTTTGTTTACGGTTAATATAAACATTGATGCAACTGCTTAGGTGCAAGAGTCATGACTCAAACCCGCCACGAGGTGAATTTTATATGATACGTCTTAATCAAACTAAGGGGTTCAATTTACAAACGCACGCACGTACGTACACAAGCAAACACGTGCACACACACCAGGCCCGTACGCGGGCCCTGGGCCCAGGGGCCCGGGCCCACAGCTGGCTGTCAAGTATGGATTTGTTTAAATAATGGGCATGCTTCAAGTTTTCTCAGATGAAAGGGCCCACAATACACTTTCCCTAAATACAAAAGAGGAGATATGTTTTATTGTCCCTAATTAACAATGGGATTAGCGCTATTTTACTCGCCAGTAGAGACAAGCCCATAGGCAATATTTTCTTATCGCATGTACACACATCCCCGATCAGCCAATTACCCCTTGCGATCCTGAATGTTTCATCTATCGATGGTCAATGTAACACGTCTTTTGACTGGCCAAGCAAATAGAAGCAAATGATACAGGAGTAACGTGCAGTCTGTTCAGGTTTTAATCTGTTCGCTGCTTATCAGTATCTGAGGGTTGAAAATGAAGCCTTTAAAACACTTGAATCTAGTACGAAAGGTATTTAATTAAATGTAACTGTCTAAGTGGTAAAGGGTTAAGTATTAAAATTCACATTGAAAAGTGCCAAATTATAAAAAAAATATGGAGGGAAGACCCCTCCCGCACCTTTTCCGGTTGCCCCCCCCCCGTTAAAAATTCCTTCGTACGGCCCTACACACACTAAAACAATTCATATTGTGTCTGAAAAATAACTGGCATCTAACAATATATCAATTTATTTTATGCTTTCCGGTGGTTTATAGAGAAATATCAGTGAATTATCAGTTTTAATTCACTGATATTTCAAACAGTCAAGAATATCAGTAAAATGATCGATTATTGAAAATGATCGATAATTTTCACTGTTTTACTGTGAAATGACGTCATTTTTTTTACGAAATGAAGTCATAAATCAAGCTAAATTATCCAGTTAAACTCTTTTACAATGTACAAAATCGGCGAAAAATCATACAATTAAAAGGAAATTTGTTGGAATTAGTGGAGTATCGATTTTAATTCACTCGTGATCATAGAAAAAATATATTTTCACTCGTGGCGGTGACACTCGTGAACATAATATGATTATAGGTGCTACCTAATTTACGGGCAAAAGCTTTTGAAGTTTTTTTTGATAACCATGTATTTTTAATAAATATATGGACATGATTGTGTTCAAAATATTATAATTGTTGCAATAATTAAGTAACTCATCCAAAAAAATAAATCTTAAAACGAGTTACATGTTCTTAGCTTAAAGATCTAGCATCTTATAATTTTTTGTTTTCTAGCCACAGGAAATTAAAGCTGGTTCGGTGGCTGTGGTATAGTGGATGGGGTGTCTGCTAACTGGCTTAGTCACTGGGAGGTCTCTGTATTGATCCCTTAAGTGGGAGCATTCTTAATATAACCCTAAAAACATACTATGGCGTACCATTTGGGTTGAAAGTCAAGAAGACCTACAAGGTAAAAAGAGAAATGTACGTCGAAGTACAATAATTGTACGTCGACATACAAATATAAACTACACTTGGAAGTATATATTTGTACGTCAAAGTACAATTTGTACTTCGACATACATGTTTGTACTTTGACGTACACATTTTCTGAACAACCAATCAAAACATTTGTCTCTTGAGCCGCTTTTCCTGCAGATTTATTCATAATAAATGTTTAAAATCTCTTTTTTAATTGAGGACAAAATGAATATAAATATCAGAATGGCAAAAAAAACACATAAAAGTTTCAAGTATTTAATGCATTGAAATAGATTATACAAATTTGAAGAAGATTCAATTGTTACCTTTTTAAAATTAAAATTATTCAGCATATTGTGAGTATTTATTGATCATGCGGGGCGGAGTATCACGACCGTCCAGCGCATTACTGTGTAGGAAATTCCCAACGATAACCAAACAGATCCAAACATTAACGGGATAAATAATGTATAATAACCTCCCCGTTGGTCGTATTTTGTGATAACCATAACTTGCATAAGTCAGAGGTTAATTCCGCCACGCCAGGTCAATAAATACACACAATATCTATGCGTTAGCGGTCGATAGTCGCATAATTTGGTATAAATTGTAATAATAATAATGTTTAATAAATACTCACAATATCTATGAGTAAGCGGTCGATAGTCGCATAATTTGGTATAAATAATAATAATAATAATAATAATGTTCAATGTCAAATATCTCTTAAAGCAACAGATGTAAGGTGTCTTCTGATTGGCTAACACTCACGGGTCTGTGATAATTGTACGTCGAAGTACATTTCTCGCTCTACCTAGTAGGTCTTGTAGACTTTCGACGTCATGGTTCGTCATATAGACACTAAGTACTGGTCCTACCCAAGAAACAGTTTGTTTCATCAAATGTCTCAATTCAACTTGACAGCTTGCTAAAGCAGTTGCATTTAGCATACAGTACACTGATTTAACATAATCAAAATCATGTGATGTGTCAAATCAATTTTGATTGACAAATTTGACAGGATTTTTTTTAAACCAATAAGTTTTAGACTTTAGAAATAACCCACACTACGTATTGAAAGCCATACATGGAGCTTTCGTCTGTATACCACTGACATCAGAAGAATGATTTCTACAGTTGGGGAACGTTAACACCGCTAATTGCCTTCTTATTTATTATCAATGTATAATTATGTGTAACAGCATACATGTAATACATGCTTGTTTCGCAATTAAAATATTTAATAAATACAGGTATCTTGCAGGTTTCTAATTTTCTCTCGCAAACTATTGTTGAATAGTTTAAATTTTGTCGCCACTAAAAAACTAGCCATTTTGTAGCAATTCTCAAATCACAGTCTAAACTGCATACACTTAGCTCTATAGTAACAATTTGAATGCAAATATTAGAATGCATCATGTTATATCATCCATTTTTTTTAATTTAAACATTCAAATAACACAGTTCATATATAAAAAGGTATGTGGTATTGTGTGGAAGTTATAACCAGACAGACAGACAGATAGACAGACATACATACATACAGGCAGGCAGGCATGCAGGCAGGCAGGCAGGCAGGCAGGCAGGAAGGCAGGAAGGCAGGAAAGCAGGAAAGCAGGCAAGCAGGCATGCAGGCATGCAGGCATGCAGGCAGGCAGGCAGGCAGGCACGCAGGCAGGCAGGCAGGCAGGCAGGCAGGCAGGCAGGCAGGCAGGCAGGCAGGCAGGCAGGCAGGCAGACAGACAGACAGACAGACAGACAGACAGACAGACAGACAGACAGACAGACAGACAGACAGACAGACAGACAGACAGACAGACAGACAGACAGACAGAGTCTGCATGCACGTATATAAACGCATTTTTAATTGTAATGTACACACATGGTGAATTCCTTTAAATACAAAGATAAGAATTCAATACCGTTCTGTTAATTTTGTTTAAAAATATGGGGCGTGTATACGAGTATTGTTTGCACATTACTATGATATTACATCGGTCTGGTCGGTCACCAGATAGTGATTTCTAGAAGTTGATATCAAGGGACGTGCCTTTGAGTCAGGTGGTATGTCGTACTAGCGCTGTATTTCTTTTCTGTCGCCAACACGTCACATCAGATGAGCCATCGGGACTCGCCACACACTGGCGTCATTAGTTGAAACGTCCAAGCTGGTATTCTACATTCAGGAACAGAGTATAACCAGTACGTCCTCTCAATTCTTGGTCTGTTTTTGACATACCGTCAAACCAAACGAAATCAGAGGTCGACCATTCGAACGCTGGATCAATTGCTGCAAAAGTTGTGAAACATATACATGGAAAGAGAAGTAACTAGCAAACAAACAAAGTTGAAAAGTGCGGAGACTTAACAGGCGTCCTCATTTAATTTACGTTTGTGTTATCGAATTTCCGGCATGTGTCGGTAATTACACTGACTGTTCCACTTTTAAGTCAGCAGAAACCATCTGGTACCGTATGAGTTAATTAACCAATAGCGTGAATATACAATCAGATGTATTATTGCTGCTATTTAACATTATATTTTAATATGATATAGAGTATTGATCACAATTTGACTGTCTCTACTACCGTTTTATCTCATTTTGAGGCATTTAATACCCTTTCAGTTTGTTAATATTATCAGAGCAGCAACGATTCTCTGTCATCTCTTTTCGACCAGAATATGTTAACAAAGTGGTCATATTTCATTGCCATTAACCCGTATATGTCCGAGCTAAACACGATTTTGTAAATATTATTGGTCGGGTTGTATAACTTGTAGTTTGTTTATTGTATTATATTGGTTTTATTTTTGAACCATGTTTCATGTTTATTTGCTATGTAACCTAATTGAAATATAAAAATGAAACACAGTTTTATTAGTGTATGTATTCTCCTAAATTAGAAACACAACTTCATTTTTTTTAAATCTTCACGTACATTTGTTTGTTTTTAAGTTAACGCAGGATTAGATTAAAGAGTGTTTCACGTGTTTATAGCATTTTAACGATGCTAGGGCAACTTTCTACGATATAAAGCTCGATCGCAAAAAATCATATATAAATAATCAGCAGCAGATCTATAATTCAGCATTATACAGCTTACTTTTTAACTTGAACGATAATCTTTCATAATAAGCAGCCCACCATTTACGAGTTTAACTCGCTAGGACAATAACAGTTTTTGAATGCCGCAAAACAATAGAAACTCTGAACAACTCCCGTGTAATAATATGATAATCGATCTTGCTTAGTAAATATTTTAGCCTTGAACGATCGGCCCGACAACTGTCAGGTCGTTTTGGTACATGGCCGGTATGGTTTCGGACCGTTTTGATCCGCATTTCATGCTAGTGAAAGTGTGTTTTGCTATTTATTCGGCACAATTTACTCGCACAAGGGATTTAAATAAAACCCTGCAGCATGAATTAAACCTAACAATGAACAATGATATGTATAATGTTTCGTTCATAATACATGTTGCCTGAACTAAGGGATGTGTCTACTTAAATACAAACATGGCGTGAAATTATTAGCTCTAAATAATGTTTCTTTGACCAATTCGCTCATGAACGTTAGTTTTTACTATCCAGAATAAAAATATAGTTTTGCGATATGAAAACCAAAATAATTAAACATATAATACTTAACAACTTTGGCGTTTAATGTGTTTCTAGCTGCAGTTTAAATTAATAGAGTACGTGCTTGCATATATATATATATTTAAATTACCGATAGTGTATTATTCCTTTTTGTCGCACGAATAATAACACCGCCATGTATTTTATAAACTGTATATGTTGTGTATGTTGTGTGTATATTGTTGCGGTTATCATGAGCCTAACAACAAGATGATGACAACACTATTGTCATGGCTATGATGTGCAGTGAAGGAAAATGCGCATTTTAAAACAAAGCTAAGCAGCGTTGTTCTTTTGTCGTATGATAATCATGTTAACCTATTTCGTTGTTTCAGTATGCTTTACATATTTTTCATGCACACGTATGTAATGCAAGCATGGGAATTAATGTTGACAAATAATCGACAACCACAAATTACGCAAGTTGTGCATGTGTACTGTAAGTAATTTAATTTTGGTGTTTATTGCATGTGCATGTCCAAGCTGACAGTGTTCATAGATTATCAAGTCTGCGCTTTAGTTCATAGACGCTTAGACAAAAAGCCAAAAACACTTATGCTAAGATTATAAGATCTTTAGAAATGAAATATAACAACAGTGCGATGGAAATTTACATAAGACTATATACAATTTGAATATCTATAGTCAAATTTGTTATATTATTTTCGTTTAATGCATGTATCCACGTCAGAGAAACTTTTACATACATATAAGATCTTTAAAACAGATTGCGTTGTGTGTAATACGCATGGATTATCGAACCTGAACCAAGTCATGGCGAGTGGTTCATGTCTTCATGTCAAGCAAACATAATTTTTTTGTATTTTAAACTTACGTGTTATTCAATATTTATCATCATGTTTTCCAATGTGTCTGTCCTTTTTTGAAAAAAAAATTAATTACTCGTGCCACTTGAATACAGGAAAGATGTTATATTTTTGTGCTTTTATGAAAACTATTCAAAATGATTGCGTAGTTGAATAAATTTAACAACTATAATATATCATATATACTGATATTCTTTTTTTTATGTGGGCAATATATGGGTTAATTTAGAAAAATCCTGCTTAACCAAAACGCTACTTCTCTTATATGCGTGTGTGATCCTTGTACTACCATGTCATTGTATTGCACTACCTTAACACATTTTGAACGATATTTACGAAAAATTAGGCTACCTTATACTTTCAAGCATAGGTATAGGTCGACTGACTGTCCAATGTTTTATCACACACGAGTCTCCACAATGTCTCGATATCGCGTTATTAGCGGCATATCTTTTTGACATTCTCACACACTAGCTTTTGAGTGTAACGTTGCCATGGATATATTTGAATATTTGTGGGAATTTGGGCGCAGCGTGCATCTTTTGTGTTTAGAGAACGTTTTATTCATACAATTTAGTTATCACAACTAATGCCTTCATGTCGCTTACACTTGAAATTGACTTGTCACATCAAGGCATGCACCTGTTATTGAGTTATACATCATGAAATGACATTCATAGTGTGCAATCATTTAACGCCTCTTCCAAATGTGCACCCGTTTGCTTATTGATGGTGTAATGTAAGTATAGTGTAAAATAATGCAAATTGAAATATAGTGTATAATGTTTTACTCAACACAATAATCATTATTAATTTAAAACGCCAACGTAATTATGTAAACCAAACGATAACAAATCCAGAAATTTCTATCAGTAGAGGAATTCTTCTTCCTATCTACTACTTTATGCAAACAACACCAACTATAAACATACACTTAATAAAACTGGGATCCCCACCTCGGAAAGGGAAATTAAGAAAGTAAGCAATACGTAACTGCAAAGTGGTTTTGTTGTATTTATTTTGAATTTATGCAGTGGATAAAATAAAAAGTAGTCGGATAATAACAACCTTTATTTACTTTCAATATTGATTTTTTGTGTTGCATGACACATAAATAAAAACAATACGTGGTATATATTGGATTAACGACATGATAAAGCACGTAACATGTAAACAACAAACTGTAAAACTGCTATGAAATTCGATACCGAGTTATTTGAAGGGTGCTGACTTTTTGAAAGAAAAACAAACAAACGAATATATAATCAGCTAGCAACGGTTTAAAATATTGGCGAAAGCGTAAGTTTAAACAATTCCTTCGGCAGACACAGAAAGTAAAATTTACCCAAAATGGAGCTGTTCACCAGCTGTAGAAGCCGTAGAAGCCAATAATCATATTCGCATTCGCCATAGTGCCTCAGAATGGTTTGGAAATGACTTAATGAGAGATTATATACACATCGAAAATCGCTATATGGTGGGCATTCAAACATATTAAACGCTTAAGAAAGGATTTAATGAACGTTTCTTTTTTTTCACAATAGAAAAACCGAATATTTATAATTTTTTCCGTGTCATTTTTAAATTAAATAAAGTAAACGCAGGAGTCATGCTCTTGAAATTTAGTACAATAATATATATAGTTATCGTTATTTGCCTGACAGTATTATGTTCGAAACTCATTATTTTAAAATATATTATTTTCTCCACTGTGCAATACTCACGCGCAAACAAAGCCATCGTAGTTGTTGTACGTTTTTCCATCCATTCCACATACTATGCGCCCCCCCCCCAATCTGAACATGGACAGAGGCGCGATGCACCAACATCTGCAAGCACAGAAAAATTAATCCAGATGCCATGACTGTACTGATGGACATACTGCAGTCGATGATATTATAATATATGCTAGTCATTAATATATAATTTAATTTAGTTCGATTGGTTTGAAGCAAGGATAGCAGAAGGTGTACTGATTTATATGACCACCCTTATAAAACCATACGCAAACCATTTTTTATACAGCACGACATTTGGTAAAATATACTGTGCTATAAAAATGGAATTCTGTTTAACATTTTCCGAAGTATTATTAAGTATGCGTTCAAAATATGTAAATATATTAAAATTATATACCGCTAAATAATAGTCATGTCATGGATGGCATGTACTATGTAATTATGTTAAAGGGACCTTTTCACAGATTTTAGCATGTTTTGAAGTTGTTATGAAATGCTTTATATTGATAAATGTAAATATTGAATTTTAAAAGCTCCAGTAAAAAATCAAAAATAGAATTTAAAAAAGGAAAAAAAAGTAGCCCGCAGCAGGTCTCGAACCAGTGACCCCCGGAATCCTGAAGTAAAACGAATTAGCCAACTGAGCTATTCTGCCAATATGATGTGTATTTTATACCTTATATAAGCAATCTTCGTAGTTTCACAAATTTAAACGACAACAACAGAACTCTCCAAATTATTCAATCGTTTCGCGTTGCAACGCTTTATACTTTTTAGGTTTCTAAATCGTCAAAAGATGCATATAATGGCTTTATTAGACCATGACAAATGTTCAGTAATACTGTTTCCTAACAAATATCATAACTAAAGCGAATCTGAAACAAGTTTTTTCAATTTTGTTAATTTACCAAAAACGTGAAAAGATCCCTTTAACACATATGTAATGGGTAAAATAAAGTGAAAATGCATTGTTTTAATATATCATTGAATTGCATTTATGCAAAATAGCTCAAAGCTCTTTATTAATACCTATCTCATATAACTCAATTTTAGATGTAATACAATTTATTGATATTGATAATACAATTATATGTAAATAGTATGCATTGATGAAGCTGAAATAAGCTAAGACATGTAAAACACATGTTAATGAATCTGTCACACTGTTATGAATTAATTGTGTTAAGTGTTTAATCACGGATTCTAGATTACACGGATAAGAAACGGGACCGTTACGCCAAATATCTTGTCGTGTCTAAGTCACGTGACCGTGTCGTAACTATCGATCTTTTATCGAAGCGCCGAGGTTATAAATTTGATGTACTCACTCACGTATTTTGTTAAATTATAGTTTCATTTCTAGGCCGATTTTGACAAATTATATATCATTAGAAAGCTAACGTAACGTAGTTTTCAGATATATCATTATATATTGAGTTTTTCTTCTGATTTCGGCAGCCCGGCGAGTTATAACTTTAACTTTTGCAAATAACATACCGTTTTGGAGTTTTAGAATCTAGATTTACGGTTGACATGTTCGTACTTTATACCGATTTGTAGCGTTTATATTTGGAGTTCAGTTTTAAAAATAACATCTTGCTTAGGAGAATAGAATTCTGTATACGATAGAAAAAAAATTGTTTAAAAACTAAAGTAATTAAGGAATGAAGGCGGGAAAATGTAGCGCGCGTTCCTAACGCTCTGAACTGATGCTACGGTCTTGGCGATTATGCTTTTGTTTAGATACCGGCCATTGAATTTCCTTTGCCATGATTATTATATTTTTTATGAAATATATTGAAATATTTTGTTCTAGAGACATATCCATAAAGCTAAGTATTAATGAAGCTTAATAAATTTACGATTTCAGCTCTTGATTATAACACAGAAAGGGTGTTAATTTTATGATGAAACAGCGTATACAAATGTATAGCGGACCCTCTTGATATTTTTCGGCTTTGCATACTTCAAATATAATGGGTGTCAAAACATTCATCGTTTGTTGTTTATTATCAAAAAGGTAATTATGTAAAATTATATGAAAGGTTATTAACCATAAATTATAAATTAATTAAAATTATTTAAAGATTCTTGAAAATCACGGTCAACTGTCTATGCATGTATATTGAAATATCTTTATAAGTTAACAGAGTTATAAATATATAAAATTCTAAATTAAAACACTGTATTATTTGTATTTTTCGGAAAGATTATACACTCTTTATAGGACTACGAAATGACGGAGTTTTTTTACCGGTACCCCGCTAAATACGTTAAATGTTAAGTATTAGATTTTTTAAATGTTTAAAATGTACATGTATAGGTATTAAGCACTTATAATTATTGTGATTTAGCTGGCTGACATCTATACAGTATTTAGTTTATGGCAATCTGTATGGGCAGATGACTATAAATGTTTTCAATACGCTACATATCTCATAAACGCAAAATTGAGTATTGGGCGTTACATTACTCCAAGAAATGACCACTAATACCACGAGAAGACATGGAGGTATCATAAAAAGTGTAATCTGACCAGACATTGCCACCTGTGGTTAGGGACCAATATACAAGTATAGGTCCCTGCTGTGGCGTATGACACCATAGTGTTATTTAGTATTGGTCGGCACAGTATCTGATCATAACGAGATAATTGGTTTGTGCTGAACACAGGGGCAATAAAACCACAGATCTATCAATAAACAAGATTATTGAGATATCTTTTTTTGAACACCGCGATAAAAATGCTCAAACCATGGACTCTAGAATACACGGATAAGAAACATGGCAACATTCTCAGAATCATCACTGCTATATGTGTAATCACCTAACAATTCGTCTAAAAATAATTTATATATTTGAGTTGAAGACGATGTACTGTTGTTTAAGTCTGAATAAACTATCTGTCTGCCTGTCTAAATCCAAGCCGTCATCGTCCCGGTGAAAAAATCTGATTTTCAATAGTTGGACATGATGCCCTGATGTCAAAATACGAAATGACCCGCGTAACACGGACCGTGATTTTCAAGAATCTTTAATAAATTGATAATTTAAGGTAAATAACATTTCAAATAATTATACATAATTACCTTGTTGATAATAAACAGCAAACGATGAATGTTTTTGACACCCATTTTATTTCAAGTATGCATGCGAAGCCGAATAATATCGAGAGGGTCCGCTATATACGCTGTTTCATCATAAATTTTACAACCTTTCTGTGTTATAAACAAGAGCTGAAATCGTTAATTTATTAAGATTCATTTATAATAAGCTTTATTGATATGTTTCGTGAACAAAATACTACAATATATTCCATAAAAAATATAATAAGATGGCAAAAGAAATTCAATGGCCGATTTCTAAACAAAAGCATAATCGCCAAGACCGTAGCATCAGTTCAGTGCGTTAGGAACGCGCGCTACATTTTCCCGCCTTCATTCCTTAATTACTTTGGTTTTTAAACAAAATTTTTTTCTATCGTATACAGAATTCTTTTCTCCTAAGCAAGATGTAATTTTTAAAACTGAACTCCAAATATAAACGCTACAAATTGGTATTAAGTACGAACATGTCAACCGTAAATCTAGATTCTAAAACGCCAAAACGGTATGATATTTGCAAAAGTTAAAGTTATAACTCGCCGGGCTGTCGAAATCAGAAGAAAAACTTAATATATATTGATATATCTGTTTACTGCGTAACGTAAGCTTTCTAATGATATATAATTTGTCAAAATCGGCCGAGAAATGAAACTATAATTTAACAAAAGACGTGAGTGGGTACATCAAAATGTATAACCTCGGCGCTTCGCTGTACGCTAATCGTAAAAGATCGATAGCCACGACACGTTAAAACGCGCGGTGGTAAAACATAAAATTTGTATTTTTTGTGTTTAACTCGCTATAAATCCATTAATAACAACAGGAATATACTAAAAGTTATATTTTTTTGAAAGAGGAATTAATAAGCAACAAGATAACGTATAAACCAATAAAATCGGATGAATAGTTTTTGCATAAGATTGAATTTACTAAAGTAAGGGTCAAATACTCGATTCATCTCCTGTCAATATACACTCCGTGGTTTAATATACCGGATATAGCTAGACACAGCAGCACCACAGCAACAATCGCGTACCTCATTTTATCTGTAAAAGAAGAAAGAATACGGTTTCAACATTGTTAGGCATCTTGCTTATGAACCATACATTATAGAGGCATAGCGACTTCAAAAAAGTATTACATAAAAAACTTTATTTTTTTAAAGAATGAATTGAACGTTAACTTAAACAAATAAGGTCTCGTTGTATAAAACACTTAGATAAATATTATGTATGAACACAAGTTTTTTCGGTGATACTTCGAGAACGCGGTAGAAAAAGTTAAAGTAATCGACGAAGTAATGATATAAACCAGTCGTGATATTTTAATCAATATAAACTAATAATTGTAAAAAATACGATATTTTAGAACTTTTCTTTTTTCGTGATTCGTGGTTGACGGTCCCTTTAAATCACGATATAATGTATTCAGATCATTAAGTTAAAGTTTGTATATAACGTGTTTTCATGAATGGTAAAAGCAGAATGTACACATTTATTTTAATTATCTAAATACGTTATTATCGAACTCGTGAGGTGATGCAGTATGTAGATACTACATAGTTACGTAGAAACAGTGCAATATCAGACGTGTCAATTAGTGTCATGTAAAGATGAGATCGGAAAGATAATCATATGGTTACGCCATATGTACTGCTTAACAACAGTAAACGAAAAAAGTTCTTTTTCTTTCGAAACAATTACAAAAGTGTTGCTCTTAAAAACAATAATGATAGCCGTCAAATACGCACACATTCAAATACAAGCACAATTTACATTATACCACAATATAAGAATACATACAACTCAAAACACCCGGGCCCGTATTCAACAGCCCATTCGTAGACTTAAGAATAAAGAATAAGCTCAGAACCAAGAAAAATACTTTCAGCGTTTGAACATATACATGCTTCCACTGGGGATTATGCCATCAACAAACTGTTCTACATGAAAAGAATGATGTAAAGAGAGGGTGGTCATACCAGTTTGACTCAAATTAAAGCAATCTTTAATATTCAAATTCAAAGAATATTCTTTATTCTTAGACTAAAGTATAAGAACTGTTTGGTGAATACGGGCATAGATCTCTAAATCGCTGCCTTTTGACAAATAAATAACTATAGATCAACAATAAGTAAACAATTTGACATTGGTTTTGTATCTATGAAGTATTAAATCACCGCTTGTAACTGCGTGTGTTTCTTTTCCGCTGTATGTGCGCATGTGTTATCATTTAAGCATTGAAATAAAAGCAGCTTTAAAGGGGCCTTTTCACAGATTTTGGCATGTATTGAAATTTGTCATTAAATTCTTTTTATTGATAAATGTAAACATTGGATCTAAAAAGTTCCATAAAAATATCAAGAATAAAATTTAAAAAAAAATTCAGGTTTTTAAATCGTAAAAAGATGCATATAATGGCTATTTTATAGCATGGTAAATGTTCAGTATTACTGTTTCCTCACAAATATCATAACTAAAACGAAAATTTGCGAATCTGAAACAACTCTTTTTAAATTTTTTGTCAATTTACCAAAACGTGAAAACGCCCTTTAAGCTTTACTTATGAATACTTCTAAGTAATATCTGTTACCTGTTTTCCTTTCTATTAGAACATATCCATAAGAACTTACAATATTCTGCAAATTAAAATACAATTCTTTCAACATTAAAATTAAGTTGTTACAACTTAACTTAAAAAATTTACGCAACGAGTCATCAAAGACTTATCAATATCGATAAAATACCAATGTAACGACGTACCTGTGTCGCTTTCATATATGTGCAAAGAAACCAAATTAACCGATAATTATAAACCCATTGCAGTCGCCACTTTCGTCAATGCATCCTGTCCGTTTTTGTTAAGATTAACCTAATTTAGGAAACATCGCAGTTAAATGTATTTATTAGCGTTTTGTTATAGAATAAACTGGTTATACAGGTTTTGAAGGGTGATACATGTTTAATGGTGCGGAAATCAAGTTTTTCTCGTTCACATATTTGTAGGTTTGGTCATTCGACAGGCAAGAAAGGTAGAGCGAAAACGTAATTTAAATCGTTTTATTTATTTATGCTCTGTTTGTTTAATGTTTGATATGATGTTTTATGTGTTTCAATGAGTTTTATGTATGTAAAAGGTTGACTAGAAATTGAAAGGGGCATTTGTTCCACACATTTACGAGTATACGTGTTATTCTCTATTTTTCTCAGTTCTCTGTACATGGTTTTATAAAAGATTACTTAAATGTTTACGATATATGTTTAAGATATAGTATTAGCTGATAATATGCAGATATCTCTAATATTTGAGGTTCAGGATGAAATGAAGGCACATAGAAACCGGTCTTGAGTCATGTGTCCTCATGCGTCCCACTGCCATTAAAATAAAAAAAGAAATACAAATAAAAATGGCAGTAGGGTTGAGCGTCCCGATCGCGGTTAAACCTGAATCGTTAACTACTATTGATTATTGTTTTGGGTGTACATGAAGTCATGTGCAATTCTCTTGATTGGTGGTGGTGGATAAATCTCGCAAATATCGCAGCCGTTTTTAACCAACTTATGTTCCACTTTGTGCACTTTTTGCGCTTGGCGTAGTTGATGGGGATTGGGGCGTCCTGTGAGCGCTTTGGACATTGGCTAGGGCGGGCGGGTTGTTCGAGCCATGGCGCCAATGGGCTTGTGCTTTTGAATGTTGTAGTTAAATTGTGCACTTGTATTATTTTGAGTTAAGGCTTACCGTCTAAAGTGTATAAATAACATTGCACTATTGGCATGCCACAACTGTGCATGCCAGTTTATTTAAACTTGTTTCGACTTGTCCTACAGAATTGACGTTTACTGACGTCTCGACTCTTCAATTGAGCGGTGCTGGTGCAAACTGCAGACATACTGTCGTCCGTGGCATTGCTATTTGCATTTATGTGTAGGAAGCACTGTGTAATAAAATACCCTGCTTGTCATGACACCTAAACAAACATGTTTGTTTTTATTCTAAATGGTTAGAAGACAAATAATTTAATTTATTTTATTATTATTTTTTTTAACCATATTTATTTAAGCTCGATTGAATAACAAGCCTAAAGCTTATTTGAAACGCTCTCTAGTCTGTTTCCTTGGTGTCTACGGATGAGATCTAAAGAACGCTCCCACAGTGGGGATCGAACCCGTGAATTCCCGATCGCGAGGCGGACACCATATCCACTACGCCACGGCGACCTCAATATATAATTTATGGTTGACAGAAATGTCATGAAATATAAAACATAACAATTGTTTGTAGCAGAACAGACCGTCGGTTTTCAATTTACAATATAAAAAAAAAACATGACGCACTTGTACCAATCAGTAACAAGATCCTGAATCCAAATTTAAACATAGTGAAAAATATGGATAGTAAATCAAAGATGTTCTGCTGACAAAGTCGCACATTTGCAAAACACAATTAACTAGACTGCCGACTTTAAGTATAATGTTGAGATAAATAATTACATACACAATCGAAGATTAAGGATATAATGAAACAGAGACCCAAAATGTCATAAAGCTGGCCATTAATGGACATAAGAGGAGTTTTATAATAAAAGTTTAACGTTACGAATTTGTCATAGAACGCGGTCATATGTACATTTTTGAAAAGGGTATACATTATATAATTTAATCACTCATACAGTAAATTTAGTTAACATTCTTCCGTTTTTAACGCGTTGATATTTATTTTTATTAAAACACTATGACGTAATTAAATCTTAATTGCTAAAACACGTCGGTGTCAGTCTTGTGCAATTCATCCGGAAAGTATTCTTAACGACAAAACATTGTTGTTTGTATTTAAATGCCGGTAATGTCACCACCGTATATGAATACATGTCGTGCCAATGCGAATCTACTTTCAAATTTCAACGCACACAGACGACATTCAATAATCCGGCTTGAACTTTTTGGCCGCGGTATGCATATACTCTTTTTGCAGTTGCAAGCCAACTTCTTATTTAACGAGGGATGGGATGTATCCTATGTTTGCTGTCAATATTTTGACACGACATTGATGTTTTGTTTTTTCTTAAATATTGCGTATGTTTACAATGTTTTGCGTACATAATCAGTTGCGAATACGTAAGACGCAAGCAAGTTAACAAGTTCATTACATGTTTGAATCACAAGGCTGCAGTATAAACAAACAAATAAGCCGGTCTCTAGGAGAACAGGGTTTATCACATGTGCGTAAAACATCGTCCCAGATTAGCCTGCACTGTCCGCACAGTCTATGCTTATTCGACCATTGTCGTTTACACTCGATTTGCGTTTGTAAGAGATTTTCGTTTTACCTCACGTTTTTTGAGGAGAGATCACAAACACGTGTGCTTCTTTTTTTTATTTATTCCACTTGTTACATTTCTGCACAGAACTGAAAGGAAAAAAAAATTCGCTATCTTTGATTTCATTCAATGAACTCTTTAACTTTCACCAACTCCTACCACAATCAACGCCGTATATATTAAAAAAAAATATTGTTTTAATTAAGGTATATTTTATATTATGAGCCCTTACACATATACGCTTTTTTGTTTCAAAATATACAAGAAAACGAAACAACTTTTCATAACATAATACTTAAACAAAACAAATATAAAATTCTTCAAGATTTTGAAGGATTTTCATGTGATGGCCGTGGTGATCGCTAGTAGCCGTAGGTAGATAAAAGCTGGGTTGAATTTGATCGTCTGCTAATCCGGAGCAACATCCGCGCCAATCTCAACGCAGAGGTGTCGTTCCATGCTCTCACATACAATCTCTGCCATCAGAAGAAAATCCTACTATATTTGTTAGATATTTGTTAAAGTATTAGTTTATTAAAAGTAGTATTTCTTCTTTTACTTTTTGAATACAGTGTATTATTTTAGGTTCATAACAAAAATAATTACCTTAATTGAAAAAGTAAAAATAACAACGGTACAATTATTGTACCATGTGTCTAGGATATCATCACGTGGTTGGTAATGAAGGCATGGATTTTGCCGAGCTACGCTGGTTGGTTCCAGTCAAATCGGTTGCCTCTGCGCAGAGATTTGACTGGAACCAGCATAGCTGGAACAAATCTCTGCCATTTTAACCAACCACTAAATGGTAGCCGAGTTACGTGTTATTGTTACTTTTTTTAATTCAGGTATTTCTTTTATGTAATGCTGCACTATATATGTAGAATACTTTATTCGTTAAATAATAAATCGACGTGATTTTGCTTTTTGAAATTTGTTTTATGTTGCTGTTTGTTCATGAACTACGTTTATGTATATGTGTTATGCAACTTAATGGAACTATGAAAATAAAACACTGTTGTGTTAGTTTTTTTTTATAGACAACGAATTGCTTTATCATACATTAGAAACAAAACTTTTTTTGTAAACATTGACGTACATTTGGTTGGTTTTTAAGTTAAAACAGAATTAGTTGAAAGAGTGGTACGCGTGTTTATAGCATGTAAACGATGAAAGGGCAACTTTCTACCATATTAAGCGCGATTGCAAAACAATCGTATTAAAATAATCAGCATCAAAACTAAAATTGAGTATTATTCAGCTTATTATTTACCTGAACGATAATCGTCCATATTAAGAGTAGCCCACAATTTGCGAGTTGGTAGGCCAAACCATGTCATTGAATGCCACACAACAAAAGAAACTCTGAACAACGCGTGTTTAAGCAATCTTGCTTAGTAAATATTTGAGCCTTGAACGATCGTCCCGACCACAGGTATTGGGCGCGTGGCCAAGTCACTTAAACACTATCAATATGTCATTTTTTCATCAAAAATAAAAAATATAAAATGATTAAAGGTATCGAAATATGCCAGCTACCGAACATAATCCGTATTAGTACAATAAACAAATACGAGTTTATCAACTTACAACACAGATTTGTCCTTTTGTTTGCGTTATAACGTCGAAATCGTTGTTAATCGGGAATTGTTTATCGGAAATTTCGAGTCAAGCTCCATGTCGATAAGACGCTCAAAGTAAATACGGTTCTCGGTTTTAGGTTTCCGGTAGCTCTGAGGCGCGGAACCAAAAGTTGGATTAATAGCGTAAGGTGAAGAACGGATCATCGTACACGATTGAAATAAACATTCAAACATACCCGGTAACGATTATATTAGTGTTTGGTGTGGACAAAAAGACAAATATGTGTTGTTAGTTGATCAACTCGTATTTGTTTATTGTACTTATGCGGATTATGTTTGGTAGCTGGGGTATTTCGAAACTTTTACTATTGTAAAATTCGGCACTAAACGTTCGGTCAGATCGGAGCCGACCTAGCATTTCTGCGAGTTCGAGAAGTTTTTCTTGTAGTTTATGTTGACAAGTAGTCGTTTGTGGTCATTTTTCGTCACGAGGCATCCTTTCCCAACAAAATGGTACGAAAATCGACCGCCATTTAGGCACTTAATGGCTTAAAATGTTGATGTAGGTGCTTTTCCTGTGTCAAGAGATACCTACCTTGTTTATATATATATTATATCAGATTAAAAAACAAATTGATGAAAAAAGTTGTTTTATGACATATTGATAGTGTTAAAGTGACTTGGCCACGCGCCCAATACCTGTGGTCCCGACAACTGTCAGGCCTTGTTGGCACATGGCCGGTATGATTTCGGACCGTTTTGATCCGCATTTCATGTGAAATTATATTGCAAGATCTATTGCTTTGTTTACATACATTTAAACTTACTGACATTTTAAACACACGAGTGATTTCATTGGTCCAATGCGAAGGTGTGTCTTTACACCTGGAGATTTCATTCATAAATCCATTCTGATCGCTATTAAGTACTAATAGGTCACGCGAATTGTGTATCGTTTTATTTCTTAAAATTTGACCCAGTATGTGTAGAAATATAACAAGATATATACATTTCCAGAAAGGAAATTCATTTCTGCGTTGAATAAGACAAGATTCATTAATACGCTGCAAAATTGATAAAGAAATGGCTGTTCAAAGCGATGCACCCTGTTTTCGGTCGATTTCGAGTTGAATACCTTGTTATATATATATTTGATAGTGTTTTTTTTCTTTAGAAAAGTAGATTTTTCGTTATAATATGATTATTTATCATTCAAAATGATTTTTTCACGAATTAATTTCATAGCTACACGCTATCACCTGTACTCGCTCCTTGGTTTCAAACAAAACCCTGCAGCATGACTAGAGCCAAATAATGAACAATAATATTTATCATGTTTCGTGCATGATGCATGTTGCCTGAACTGATGTGTCTATTTAAATACAAACATGGCGTGAAATCAGTGAAGCTCTAAATAATGTATCTTTGATCAATTTGCTCATGAACGTTAGGTTTTACTTATCAATAATATTGCACTATTGGCATGCCGCAACTGTGCATGCCGGTTTACTAACACATGTGACGACTTGCCCTACAGAATTGACATTTACTGACGTCTCGACTCTTCAATTTAGCGGTGCCATTGAGATCGATATCTGGTGCAAACTGCAGACATACTGTCGTCCGTGGCATTGCTATTTGCATTTATGTGTAGAAAGCACTGTACAATAAAATACCCTGCTTGTCGTGACACCTAAACAAACGTGTTTGTTTTTATTCTAAATGGTTAGTTAACATTCTTCCGTTTTTAACGCTTTGATATTTATTTTTATTTAACCACCATGACGTAATTAAATCTTAATTGCTTAAACACGTCGGTGTCAGTCTTGTGCAATTCAGCCGGAAAGTATTCTTAACGACAAAACATTGTTGTTTGTATTTAAATGCCGGTAATGTCACCACCGTATATGAATACATTTCGTGCCAAGGCGAATCTACTTTCAAATTTCAACGCACACAGACACACGCGACATTAAATAATCCGGCTTGAACTTTTTGGCCGCGGTATGCATACCTTTTTTTGCATTAGTCAAGCCTACTTCTTATTTAAAGAGGGATGTGGTGTATCATGATATATTTGCTGTCAATTTTTTGACACGACATTGATGTTTTGTTTTTTCCTTAAATATTGCGTATGTGCACAATGTTTTGCGTACATACTTAGTTGTGAATATGTAAGACGCAAGCAAGTTAACAAGTTCATTATATGTTTTAATCATTAAGTTAAAACAAATGGCGGCAGTATAAACATACAAATAAGACGGTCTCTGGGAGAACAGGGTTTAGCACATGTTCGTCAAAAATCGTCCCATATTAGTCTGCACAGTCCGCACAGGTTATGCTGGTTCAATCCTTATCGTTTACACTCGATTTTCGTTTATAAGAGATTTCCGTTTTACTACACGTTTTTTATAGGAGAGATCACAACAAACGCGTGCTTCTATTTTTATTATTCCACTTGTTACATCTCATTTATGACCATTAATGCATATTTAAATCACTTATGTATACATTAATACCAAATAAACATTTCTTTATCAAGATGTCCATAAGAGCGACATATGTACATTAATGGTAAAGAATTTAGTAAGGGAAACATATTGAATGTTGGCATGTCCTATAATCCGTAATTGTTCGGTAAATTTTCTTAAACTTTTATTTTGAATGCCGAATACCATATCAATTTAAATATGCAAAGAAAGAACAGAACATCAAAATGTCGTATTTCAATTGTGAAACTTAAATTTAAAACGTCAAAACTGTGTACACAAAGGAAACCTATTAATGGTTCTTATACCCGGAGTATGTCCTCTTTTAAAAAATGATTTTTTACTTGAACTCCTATAGAACATATGCATGCATGCTTGGTACATCAAAAACGAACATTGACCTTAAACAATGAGGAGGGACTTAACTTGGCCTTTTTTTAAAAGCCATATATCATTATACGCATTTTCATTTGAATGCATCCAATAATTGCAGAGTTAAAATTCATACAAGAAACAAACCCTGCAAAAATAAGTATAAGTAAAGGGCAATACATTAAAAATATTCATAAGAGAACTACTACTACTACTACGGCTACTACTACTACTACGACGACTACTACGACTACTACGACTACTACTACTACTACTACGACTACTACGACGACGACGACTACGACTACGACTACGACGACTACTACGACGACGACTACTACGACTACTACTACGACTACTGCTACTACTACTACTACTACTACTACTGCTACGACTACGACTACTACTACTACTACTACTACGACGACGACTACTACGACTACTACTACGACGACTACTACTACTACTACGACTACTACTACTACTCCTATACTACTACTACTACTAACTACTACACTACTATACTACAACTACTATACTACTATACTACTACTACTACTACTACTACTACTACTACTACTACTACTACTACTCTACTACTACTATACTATACTACTACTACTACTTTCTGTACTACTTCTACTACTACTTCCCTTACTACTACTGTTTTGCTGCTACTGCTCCAACAACAACAGCTACTACTACTACTACTACTACTACTACTGCACACAATACAAACAGATAGGACGAACTGACTAACACTACATTCTTCTATCCATCTGAACGTCATGGCATAGACTTTCAGCACTTTTTTATGATCATTGAACAACATTCTGATCGCGTTTGAGTATAATGATTTTTTTTCTACCAAGTTAATGATTTAACGGAATTTTGAGGCGTTGCAACATTTACCACTCTTGCAAAAAACGTATTTCAGTTGTCACTTTCCGTAATTATCCCCGCCATAGGCGGAGGGATATTGTTTTGGCGTTGTCCGTCCGTCCATTCTTCCGTCCGGCCGTCTTTCCGTTCGTCCGTCTTTCCATCCATCCGTCCGGCACTTATGTGTCCGGAGCCATATCTTGGAAGTGCTTTGGCGGATTTCATTGAAACTTGGTATGAGTATATACATAGATAAGAGGATGAGGCACGCCAAATGGCATTATACACCATTTGTTAATAACGGAGTTATGGCCTTTTGTATCTTAAAAACATGCTTGTTTGTGTCCAGAAGCATATTGGCAGTGGATATCAATTTAACGAATTTGCTTGTTACTCTAAGTTTTCGGACACTCTTAGTGTTCGGACACCCTCTTTTATAGCAGTCAAATAATTATTTTGTCTTGACTGTTAATTTCCGGACAGTCGGGTTTTCGTACATCTTTAATGTCTCTTAATTTTTGGACAGTACATTTTACAACGCTATTCTACATACTTCGGCCCTGTTTTAGCTTATCTTGTGACACTTATATCATAGGTTTTTACAACCGGATTAAGGTCATAAAACCTGGCATGCCTTATGGCAATGGACCATTACATTCGCGTTATTAGGTAAAAACATATATACCGGTAGAAAACAACAGCATTTGAAACAGTTTCGTCTTATGAATGAAGCAGAATGTTTTATGTTTTCACCTTTTTGTTTTTAAGACAAGAGTTAGCAATGCTGTGAAGTTGTTTTCACTTTTTTAACGCAAAAAGAAGACTAAATCACAATACAATAATAAAAAATTGATTTCTTACTTTTATATCAATATAATAATAATTTTCAATCCGAATAAGGAACTGGCATTTTCTTACATAAACATCAATGAAATCTATCCAAAATTAACCACATATAAATGAACATATTATTTATATATTGGTTGTGTATGTAAAATTCTAATAGCAGTACATTTCTACTAAGTTTTATGTGATGAGTATCCAGTTCCTTATTCAGTGTGAATAAGGAATATGGAACTGGTTCCTTATTTCTTATTCAAATCGAATAAGGAACTGGAATTTTATTTCTATAAATTATAAGTCAAAATGAACAAACGTGACGAATAACTCAACGAAAATAATTGTAAATGTATGTTGGGTGTAACACATATTAATTGCATTACATTTCTACTTTGTTTTATTTAAAGTAAATATAGTTACTTATTTGGTTTGAATAAGGAATAAGGAACTGGTTCCTTATTCCTTATTCAAATCGAATAAGGAACTGAAATTTTCATACTAAACAAAATATTAAAATGAACCAAAGGGACCAATAAATCAATGAAAATCATTGTAAATGTAGGTTGGGTATTAAAAAACATTATTTGCAGCACATCTCTATTTAGTTTCATTTAATGATAGCATAGTTCCTTATTCGTATTGAAAAATGAAAAAGGAACTGGTTTACGCATTGAAATCGCTTTGCATCCTTAATCATATCCCCTTGTAACTGTTTAGGTATAAGAAGGGAATCAGATAGCTAAATCATAACTGGTATTCAGCTATCGAAAAGTCTTCTCTAGAAGTTAGGGTCAGAAAAACTTCAAGAACTGTATCAGACATATAAATAAAAAAAATCTTATATTAAAAATAACCAATAATAACGAATATATAGTTGTGCTATTCTTAAATTATCCGAATTTAAATAACAGAAATTATGGCCTCTGAATAAGGAATTGGCGTAAAGTTAGTTCCTTATTCGGAAGCCTGTATTTCGGACAATCACTTTAGGATATTTTATATGTAGTGTGGGTTATTTAAGCATGATTATGTTATATGGACGTATTCTGTTACATTTCTTTTTATATTCTATGTCACCATACAGGCTATTATGAAGAGGATAATTAGAAAATGGTACTGCCTTACTCAAACATAAATTAAAATTAACCAAATAATATAAAATGTCGATGAAAATCATGGCTTATGTAGGTTCGAAGTTAAAAATATTTATTGCAATATATTTCTACCTAGTTTTATTTAATAATAACACAGTTCCTTATGTAGTGCGACTAAGGAATAAGGAAATGGTTCCTTATTCCTTATTCAAATCGAATAAGAAACTGGCTTTTTCATATTAAACAAACTATTAAAATGAACCAAAGCGACCAATAAATCAATGAAAATCATTGTTAATTTAGAATGGGTATCAAAAACATTAATTTCAGTACATCTCTACTGTGTTTCAATTAATGATAACCTTGTTCCTTATTCGGTTTCGAAAAAGGAATAAGGAACTGGTTCCTTATTCCTTATTCAAATCGAATAAGGAACTGGCATTTTCATACTAAACTAACAATTAAAATGAACCAAATAGACCAATAAATCAATGAAAATAATTTTAAATTCAGGTTGGATATCAAAAATATTAACTGCAGTACATCTCTGCTACTAGTATGTTGTATTTATCGATAACTTAGTTCCTTATTCGGATTGAAAAATGAATAAGGAACTGGTTCCTTATTTCTTATTCAGATCAATTAAGGAACTGGCATTTTCATGCTTTACGAAATATTAAAATGAACCAAATAGATCAATCAATCAATGAAAGCATTCTAAATGTAGGTTGTTTATCAAAAAACATTAATTGCAGCACATCGTTATTAACGTTAATTTAATGATAGCCTAGTTCCTTATTCGGATTGTATTCAAATCGATTAAGGAACTGGCGTTTTGATACTAAATAAAATCTTAACATGAACCAAAGAGACCAATAAATCAATAAAAATCATTGTAAATTAAGGTTTGGTATCAAAAACATTAATTGCAGTACCCCTATACTATGTTTCATTTAATCATAATCTAGTTTCTTATTCGGATTGAAAAAGGAAAAAGGAACTGGCTCCTTATTCCTTATTCAAATCGAACAAGGAATTGACATGTTCTAACTTAAACATCAATGTAATTGATCCAATATTAACCATATATTTATGAACATATTATTTATATATTGGTTGAACATGTAAACTTCTAATTGCAATACATTTCTACTAAGTTTTAAGTGATGATTGGAAACGCGCTTTCGAAGATAGAATATCTATTGATATAAAACCACCCAATTACAGCTATGTAAGTTTTGGTTTTTAATTAAAAAACAACAACAACAACAGCAACAACGAAATACAGAGGAATTTCGATGAAACTTTCCAGTCTAATAGAGGCACTGTGGCCGCTGCTTCCGGTTCAGTCTCGCTTTATTGTGACATCAGTGACGTCGCACTGATGACAACTCTGTCCGTAATATTGGCATACGTCTTGTGCCGTGGTTGAAAGTCGCCAAGTGTACCGTCAGTCTGCATGAGCGAGAAAACGCGCATTCGCGCTAAAAATATATCAGAAGAATCACATTTTTACAGCTAGGATTCGCGCTTTTTCGTTTCAATTATGAAAAATATTGAGGCATTTCGATGAAACTTTTCAGTCTTATAAAGGCACTTGGACCGCTGCTTCCGATGCAGTCTTTATTTTATGGAGACGTGTTGAAATCATTTTGCATTCTTACTCATATCCCTTCGTAACAGTTTCCGTATGAAAACGGAACAAGGTATCTTAAACATGTTTAGTTTTCAGCGATTATATAGTCTTGACCAAAGTACAGGGTTAGATAAGACTTCAAGAACTGTACCAGAGATATAAGTGACAAATCTAACACAAAAAATCGCAAATAAAAACGAATATAAAGCTGCGCTATTCTAGAATGATCCGAATTAAAGTATCCGAAATAATGACCTCTGAATGAGGAATTGGGCGTAACGTTAGTTCCTTATTCGGAAGCCTGTATTTCGGACGATAACTTTCGGATATGTAATATTTTAGATGGTGTGTGGGTTATTTAAGCTTGAATATGTTATATGGACGTATTCTGTCAGATTTCTTTTTATATTGTATGTGACGAAACACGCTGAAAACAAGTATTATGAAGACAATAATAAGGAAATGGTATTGCCTTACTCAAACATAAATTGAAATTAACCATATAATATTAAATGTCGATGAAAATCATAGTTTATGTAGGTTCGAAGTTAAAAATATTTAATGCAATATGTTTCTACCTTGTACTATTTAATAATAACACAGTTCCTTATTCGGTGCGAAAAAGGAACAAGGAACTGGTTCCTTATTCCTTATTCAAATCGAATAAGGAACTAGCTTTTTCATACTATACAAACTATTAAAATAAACCAAAGAGACCAATAAATCAATGAAAATTATTGGAGCCACTTCCTTATTCCTGTTTCAATCCGAATAAGGAACAAGGTTATCATTAAATGAAACATAGTAGAGATGTACTGCAATTAATGTTTTTGATACCCAACCTATTTTTACTAAGATTTTCATTGATTTAATTGTCTCTTTTGTTCATTTTAATAGTTTGTTTAGTATGAAAAAGCCAGTTTCTTATTCGATTTGAATAAGAGATATGGAACCAGTACCGTATTCCTTAGTCGCTCTGAATAAGGAACTGTGTTATTATTAAATAATACTAGGTAGAAATATATTGCAATAAATATTTTAACTTCGAACCTACATAAAACATGATTTTCATCGACATTTTATAATATATGGTTAATTTTAATTTATGTTTGAGAAAGGCAATACCATTTCCTAATTATCCTCTGCATAATACTTGTTTTCAGCGTGCATAGTGACAAAGAGTATAAAAAGAAATGTGACATAATACGTCCATATAACGTAATCATGCTTTAATAACCCACACTACATCTTAAATATAAAATATCCGAAAGTGATATCCGAAATACAGGCTTACAAATAAGGAACTAACTTTACGCCAATTCCTTATTCAGAGGCCATAATTTCGAATATTTAAATTCGGATCATTCTAGAATAGCACAGCTATATATTCGTTATTATTGGCTATTTTTAATGTATGTTTTTATTTTTATTTATATGTCCTATACAGTTCTTGATTTTTTTTACCCTCACTTCAAGAGAAGACTTTTCAATAGCTGAATACCAGTCATGGTTTAGCTATCCCATTCCGTTCTTATAACTAAATAGTTACAAGGGGATATGATTAAGGATGCAAAGCGATTTCGATGCGTCAACGAGTTCCTTATTCATTTTTTCAATACGAATAAGGAACTATGTTATCATTAAATGAAACTTATTAGAGATGTACTGCAAATAATTTTTTTTATACCCAACCTACATTTACACTGATTTTCATTGATTTATTGGTCTCTTTGGTTCATTTTAATAGTTTGTTTAGTTAGGCAAATGCCAGTTCCTTATTCGATTTGAATAAGGAATATGGTACCAGTTCCTTATTCCTTATTCAATCCGAATAATGAACCATGTTATCATTAAATGACACTTAATAGAGATGTGCTGCAATTAATGTTTTTTGATACCCAATCTACATTTACAATGATTTTCATTGATTTATTGGTCCCTTTGGTACATTTTAATATTTTGTTTAGTATGAAAATTCCAGTTCCTTATTCGATTTTAATAAGAAATACGGAACCAGCTCCTTATTCCTTATTCAAACCAAATAAGGAACTATGTTATCATGAAATAACACAAAGTAGAAATGTACTGCAATTAATATGTGTAACACCCGACATTTATTTACAATAATTTTCGTTGAGATATTCGTCTGGATTATAAATAAAAACAAACATATTTAAATGTACTAGATTGATTTTTTTATCACATACATGTAAAATAATAGTATTTGCTTCATGTTTTTTTGATGTGAAGTTAGTATTCGAATTAGAAAATATCGGTTCGGTTCAAACAAGAAATCCTATGCAAGCGCAAAGAAGAAACATGAATATGTTACGTAATACATAAAGAAAATGTATTATTAGAGTTATTTTTTTGTTTTGATTTACTTCAGAAATGTTTGCATTATTGTTCTTTAAAACCCTATAACAAATATAGTACGCGTGAATAAGGAATAAGGAACAGTTCCGTATTCCTTATTCGAATAAGGAAAAAGGAACTAGGAACAAGGAACCAACTTACTATCCATTAATTTTTGTCTCTAAATTTTCGGCATTTTGTATTTTTTAAATATTTTTCCAATCAAAAGTTTCGGATACGATTGTTTATATCATTTTTAAATGTCTGAAAACTTAGAGTAATTACGGTAGTCATTGTATATCTACGCATGCGCCCTAATGCTATTCAGTGATACCGGGTTATCTGTGTTTATATAGGTTACGTATAATACGCAAAGGAGCGAGTTATACTATTGTCGTTTTAGCAATACATGTTTTATATGTGATTTATTCCATTCTTCAAAGGATTATGTGATGGCATTGTCAATAATTAAATGCATTACTATATTCGAGGTTATTTAACAAACGCGGAAAGCTTAACGACAACGGCGCTACAGGTTTAACACGTAGATGGCTGATCGAACTATGGTACATACAATATAAAGTAAGTCGACTGATTGTATGTTGATAGGTGAAATTTCAGGCATTTACCTAATTACATTTGTTAAGACGCATGATGATAAAAAATTAATAAATTTAGTTACCAGTTGTTAGCAATCAAATTTTTGTTACAAAATAGCAACACATAGTAAATTTCAGTAAATCACTTCATGCAAAATGGAAAGTAAACAATTTTAAACGGAAACAATAATTACAACAATAAAACATGTTTTTGATGCGCACTATATAAATAGTTTAAAATATATAGATATATTTTTATATATTGTTGGCGTTGTAAACTTGGCATAATACAGCAATAAAGAGAAGTCAAGAGGAGTTTAACCCATTTAAGCCTAGTGGACTCTCCCATTCTTCTGAATTGGATCAATTTATTTCCAAAATTAGGGATGTCTTGTATATTTATTTCTATATTTAGAATATTTCTTACAGAAATTCCTTTAAGCAAACAGCACAGACCCAGACGAGACGCCACATCATGCGGCGTCTAATCTGGGTCTACGCTGTTTGCCAAGTCATTTTTTTCTGGACGCTAGGCATAAATGGGTTAATACTTTTTTGTAGTTATGGCAAAATTATTCGAATATTCGAATATTCGATTGAATGGCCAGTATTCGAATAACAGAATTGATATTCGCATATTCGCATTTTTTTCAAACGTATTTGCCCTTATATTAAATGACCTACGAGCCTCTTACTAATTGGCACCCGAAATCATTTGGGATAAACGTGTCTGATGTGACGTTCTTCGTGTCAAACTGCGGCCCGTATCAGCGTTGGTGTACAGAAGAAATACCCTCCGGAAGAAACACCCTTCCCGAAAAACAGCAGAGCGGAAGAAACCCCTTTCACATTTTGCATACGCGGAAGAAACACTCTCGATAGTTTTGCATAATGCGGAATAAATCCCCTTTTATATCGGAACAAACCCCCTTTCCAAATTGTACTAACAGTTAAAATCACAGGTAATAAGCGTCTACGCTTGTATTTGTGGTTCGTTTATTCGATAGCGTTGGTTTTAATTAGTGTTTGTTTTTTTAGAAAAGATGGCACACTCATCCCCAGATATTTTATTCATTTGATCTAATGTTAATATAAAAGGCTATAAAAAAAGGTTTAGCAACCATTCAGAATTTCCTGACCAATTACGTGCCACTTTGCCATGTCCTAAATCCTAACACGATTTACGCCCGGTTATATGTATTCAGAAACACAATATTTCTGACTGGATATTCAAAATTATGAAATGAGCACAACTGCTTATTTTCAATCACAAAAACCATAACAAACTATGATATGAAACGATGCGTGACGTAACTGTTGTAAAACTCCACCAGTCAGCTATAAAATAGAAGTTTATGGGAATCTTACACACATCCTTTAAGCTTAATGGTGTACAGCAATTTCGTAAACGTGATTTTCTGCGATACGATCTCAAAACGTTCCCAAGCAAAACTCGATACATGTGAATATGGAAAACATATTCACGCTGATCAACACTTCATATCTAGAGGCGAAATACAGCATACTGTTAAATGAACTGAATGGTTGAATGGTTTCGTTTAATGAATACATGCAGTCAACACACGCAAACACTTCTTTATGACCCAGAGGACTGACTGGCTGGCCTTCTGACTGACTGACTGCCTGACTGCCTGACTGACTGACTGACTGACTGACTGACTGACTGACTGACTGACTGACTGACTGACTGACTGACTGACTGACTGACTGACTGACTGACTGATTAACTATAATAATAATAATAATAATAATAAATAATAGTTTCTTATTTGGTCTTGTTAAAATTATATCCCAAAATGAACATTTATTAACAAACAAATACTTTTTTTTTCAATTAGGTGCCATTTAAGGGCTTCACTTGACAGGCGAATAATAATTTAGCTTCTGTGATCACAGTTTTAAAAGACATTAAAATGTTTCTTTTTATAAACGTACATGATATCGTTATTTTATTATAAATTTCGTAAACGTGATTTTCTGCGATACGATCTCAAAACGTCCCCAAGCAGAACTCAATAAATGTGAATATGGAAAACATATTAACGCTGATCATCACTTCATATCTAGAGGCAAAATACAACATACTGTAAAATGAACTGAATGGTTGAATGGTTTCGTTTAATGAATACATGCAGTCAACACACGCAAACACTTCTTTATGACCCATAGGACTGACTGTATGGCTGGCTGGCTGGCTGGCTGGCTGACTGACTGGCTGACTGACTGACTATCTGACTGACTGACTGACTGACTGGCTGTCTGACTGTCTGACTGACTGACTGACTGACTGACTGACTGTCTGACTGTCTGACTGTCTGACTGTCTGACTGTCTGTCTGACTGACTGACTGACAGACTGCCTGCCTGACTGCCTGACTGCCTGCCTGACTGCCTGCCTGACTGACTGCCTGACTGACTGCCTGACTGACTGACTGACTGACTGACTGACTGACTGACTGACTGACTATAATAATAATAATAATAAATAACATTTTATTATTTGGTCTTGTTAAAATTATATCCCAAAATGAACATTTATTAACAAACAAATACTCTTTTTTTCAATTAGGTGACAATTAAGGGCTTCAATTGACTGGCGAATAATAATTTAGTTTCTGTGCTCACAGTTTTAATAGACATTAAAATGTTTCTTTTTATAAACGTACATGATATCGTTATTTTAAAATTTCAAATAAAAATAAAATTCTATGACATTATGTTTTTCCTTATATTTGTTCTTGAATAGTTGGTGTACTGTGCATGCCTTATTAATATGTTTCTTTATATACACGTACATGCTATCGTTACTTTAAACTTTAAAAATAAAATAACATTCTATGACATAATGTTTTCCTTCTATTTGTGCCCGATTACAGTATCAGTCATAGTATTAGCCGACAGCGATACACTTATTCGATAGCAACGTTAATAAACAGCCTCGTATTCAGCAAACGGATATATCTTACAAAACAATGGAAGTTAACACAGAACAAGTTTCACTCTTTTCTGATATATTTCGTCTAAATAGGCTTTTTAAAAGTTTGTTTTTACAATTAAGCTACATTTTCTTTCTATTTCTCAACACCACAATTGTATATTCAATTTTCTGTGTCAATAAATATTTATTATCCCTACCGGATACGAAACTGAGAAATAGAAGTTAAATCAATCCAGCCGTTTTATGCGAATATTCGAATATTCGATTGAATGGATTTGCGAATATTCGAATACCGATATAAGTATTCGATGCCATCACTAGTTAATAGCCACGACCCAGAATTCCAAAAAGTTTGTTATTTGAAATCGTTGAATTTTATTTGCTTATCATTTAATTTGTTGTATAATAAGACAAATATGAATATTCATGAAATTAATTACGTATATTAAACTTCACATATTTATGGTTCAAACGTTCTTTTTGAAGCACCCTCGACTATAGCCCATTGACAATTGTAAGATAAAAGGCCATCTTGACTTTTTGTGATTGCTCAATGTTAACTATTTATTGTTGCTACGTTTTAATGTGTGTGGCTGTTTTTTGAAAGACATACTCACGATTAAATTCTGACATAAGACACGAAATAAACGTGGATTCAAAATCACTCGTTATGCAATTTAGATGTGTAAACCCCATTGATATTTGCCGAGAGAACCTGAACAGTCACACTGTGTGCTTTATTTGCAGGTCACCATTCAGCCTTAAACAGATTTGCTTGATAAAAGACTTATGCATTGATACATTTAAAGGGATCTTTTCACGTTTTGGTAAATTGACAAAATTGACAAAATTGAAAAAAGTTGTTTCAGATTCGCAAATTTTCGTTTTAGTTATGATATTTGTGAGGAAACAGTAATACTGCAGATTTACCATGGTCTAATATAGCCATTATATGCATCTTTTGACAATTTAAAAACCTGAAAATTATAAAGCGTTGCAACGCGAAACGATTGAATAATTTGGAGAGTTCTGTTGTTGTCGTTAAATTTTGTGAAACTACGAAGATTGCTTATATAAAGTATAAAATACGTCTTCCATGTATAATTGGCAGAATGGCCGAGTGGTCTAATTGGTTTTTACTCCAGGATTCCGGGGGTCAGTGGTTCGAGCCCTGCTGCGGGCTACTTTTTTTTCCTTTTTTTAAATTTTATTCTTGATTTTTTACTGGAACTTTTTAGATCCAATGTTTACATTTATGAATATAAAGCATTTAATGACAAACTTCAAAACATGCCAAAATCTGTGAAAAGGCACCTTTAATCAATTACGAAATTGGACGCCGCCGTAAGGGGCATATACGACTCCTCAGACCCAAATGTAAATTTGAAAATTTGTAAATGTAAGACATTCATGGGTAATTTGACTCCTGATTTTCAAAAGTTATTGAACTACCTCCTTTATTATAGGTTAACATATTAAATTATAACAAGATCTTACTCTTAAACCAACGAATTATCACTTTTTATTTCATCCGTTCCGTCGTTAAAGTTGAATAGAAAAATGCGCGAGATTTGCACGAATATCATAAGATTATCTTATGTTCATAACTCACATTGTCGTTTAATGTTTACGTATAAAGCGTTTACAAAAAGAGATTCATGACTTGTTTGAGTTATGGACCGGCAATCGAAATATTTTACCTCACGGTGATAAACTTTCCATAATGACGTTTCATGTGTGCATTTTCCTCAACACACTGACGGAATGATGTGGTATATGTCATAGAGTGGTAATGATCGAAATATGTATATATCTAAGTAATAAATACTCAACGGAAAAATATCGAAAACTTCAACTAGATATATCAATATTTATTACATAAACACTTATATAATCACTTTATTCAACGTGTGCACCATATACGGCTCTCGTTTTACCTTGCTGTCTGATGGGCAAAAAACAGGGCCAAAGTAATTTATCGCTTGATACGTTCCTTAATTAGTTTGATTGTAAAAGCTTAAACGCAATATTGCAATGTATTATCAACCTCGTTGCTAATTCCCTATTGTACACATATTACTACACAACACAACACAACACAACACAACACAACACTACACTACACTACACTACACTACACTACACTACACTACACTACACTACACTACACTACACTACACTACACTACACTACACTACACTACACTACACTACACTACACTACACTACACTACACTACACTACACTACACTACACTACACTACACTACACTACACTACACTACACTACACTACACTTCAATACACTACACTTCACTACACTTCACTGCACAACACTACACTACACTACACTACACTACAAAAACGACACAACTCAACCCAACACAACACTACACTACTGTACACTACGCCACATTACACTACGCTTCACACACTACACTACACAACACTACACTATACTGCACCTCACAACACTACACTACACAACACTCCGCAATACTTCACTACTCTACACTACACTACAAAACTTAACATAACACTACATTACACTACACTTCTCTACTCTGCACTACACGACTCTACACTACACAACACTACACTACACTACACTATACTATACTACTCTAAACTACTCTTCTCTACACTACACTACACAATTTAACACAATTAAACACAACACTACACTACATAACACTACACTAACTACACAACACAACACAGCACTGCACTGCACTGACTACACTACACTACACGACACTACACTTTATAACACAACACCACACCACAATACACTATAACATTATATACTTAAATGTTTATACTATGCTTAAATATAATATACTTGAATATAATATATAGTATCATACAGTTAAAAGTTATAAAATAAAAATATATACATATCATATGATATACATTTGGTTTCATTTAATTTAATTTGATATAATATAGAGTCGAAGGAATCCACTATTATGGGATTAGAACAAATACATTTGATTTATTTGAAAAGTCAAATGTAATTACTATTACTATAACTGGAATTATTCTAGAAATAGCAGTAGCTCGAAAAGCACATATTCAGATAGAGTTATGAAACTTGCAATAAATATGTAGAACCATTTCTGGTTAATGCACAACATGTCTTTTACCCGAGTTTCACATTCTGGTAAATGTCGGAAACCAAACATATCTCAATCCTGTAATTACAAATGGACACTTGATTTGGTTATAAAATTTGTAAATATTAAGAGCAATGTGAAAAGAATCCCTAATCTGTGTTTTCACCTTTGGGGCTCATGTTTTCTTGCAATACGGTTAAAGCTTGGTTAAATTGGCCATTTTTTATTTATTTCTAACGCAAATGGTGTACTTTAAGTAATATATGAATTGTCTGTCAGTGAAATAATTAGTTTCATGAGATTTCAATGACCCAAAATATAATGTCATTTCTGGACAGATTTACATTCTGGTCTGTTTTAGTTAAATCAGACTATTTAATTCGTTTGAAAAAAAATGCAACCATATCAAATAAACATTTACTGTATGTTTATTTCAGAATCGAGATAACCTCATGACATGACAGGACGTCTGTGGTGGAACACGTTATGCAACAGAATGGGAAAGATAGGCTCCATTGTAACGTCTTATAAGTCATTGAAACCCATTAAAATAGTTTGCTGGTTATTCCTTGCAGTTTGGATTATTTTAACGTGGAATACACTACTTGACAACCACGTGTACGTAAATATGTCTCCCTCTATCGCACGCTTTCGAGAAGCTCAAACCAATTCCAACGATTTCTTCACAGAATATGATACCGAACAATTCAATATCATGTGCCGAGGTGTAGATGTAGTATATATGACCGAAACAACGAACGCCGATTACTCAAAACTGGACGTTTACGAACAAAGGGTGACGAATGAATACATACTCAACGTTAGAATCAAGGCATTCAATAAAAGAAACGAACACAAAACAAGAGGGGGTGATCTTCTGTTTGTACTTTCCAAACAGGTTTATGGTGATGGAAAAATGGCAAGTCCTGTGATCGACCATGACAACGGTACTTATTCCGCTCATCTTAGATTTCCTTGGACAGGTACAACAAAGGTTTGGGTTAATTTAGCGACAAAACTTGAGAACAGCTGTTTGAGATTTCAAACCATGAAAGCATACGGGACATCTGTGTTCGCAATGACAGATGTTTGGGGATTCAAAGCGAATTTCGCCAATAAAAATAACGTAGAAAATACGTATTGCTTGCCAAGTGAAACAATATTCGGATACAAAAGCGCCTGTAATTTAACGATGCTTAACGATAATTTGCATTATTTTTGTGGTCTTCCATATAATTCTCATTTACGATGTGAAGATCTGCAATACACATACACTGGATCATTTGATGGAATGAGAATTATCATCAACTCCGTAAAAGTGGATCTTTCTGTGGCAGGGAAACTGTCCAGAGTCGTCATTATTGATGTACCACGGGCAGATCACTTTGCTGCTAAGGAAATTTCCCATTGCAGCAAGGTCCCAAAAGCCTTGACCTGGCAAAATATAACCGATCGTGTCGCCGGGTATTGGCTCAACAAAACATGGCATGTTCCTATTTGCGAATCGAATATAGAACATACAGTTGAAAAATACCGACATTGTTTAAAAGGACGAGAGATGTTTTTCTTTGGGGATTCTACTGCTAGACAATATGCCGATTACTTTGTAAATGAGGTATTAGAAAAAAGACCGAAAATAGATCTCCGCATGCTGATGTTTGGACACAACACGTACAATTGGCGAAATACATTCTCCAGTTTAAACATTAATGTGACCTTTTTAAAACACGCAATGCCTTTTTCCGGTGACAAGGTACCTGTAAACGGAGTCACTTCCGTTTACACAGAATTATCGCGGCTAAGTAAAACAGATATTCCGGGTGAACAATTGATCTTTTTTATTGTTTACCATTCTCATTTGCAGCCATTTCCTGTTTCTTTTTACAAGGACAGAATTCGTAAACTTGTCATCAGCATTAAAGATTTTTTATCATTAAAACCTAAAGCTTTATTTTTTCTAAAAAGTCCAAGTTACGTCATGGATCAAAGTAATCGATGGGTTGACAACAAAATGTCATTACTTTACATAAAAATTTTGCTACAAGAGTTTGAAAGTCTACATGACAGAGTTGTCTACCTCGACACGTGGTCCATTAACGTCATACATGAGACAATCAGTATTCATCCAGAAACCGAGACTTTGATGGCCCAAATCAAACACTTCATGTCATTTATTTGTTAAATAACGTTCGGATAGCCTCTCGATCAGTGTGAATCCCTCTCGCTTTGCATTTCACTTCTCTTTGCGGTGACCCCCGAATTAATACTTGTTTATGTTTATTGTTCAAGCGTATGTATTTCCCCTGTATTGTATATGCAAATGGTCCCTCATCTCAAATAAATGACTGCAAGAGAATGTCGCCCCTGATAATGTCTCTGGAGTGTTTTTTTCTAAATTAAGTTCTGTGTGTATGACTTGATATGCATGATTAACGAATATGAATGTTATATGAATGTATGAATCACTATATGGCAAACATAAAATGTATGCACAAAAAGTTATGTTCCATCATATTTATGTCTTACAAGAGTATTTGTTTGGCTAACGGATCTCAGGAAGCAAAGGTTAAACCCTATCATTGATTAATTCAGGCTTTAGTTCTACATTTATATATAATTAATAAAACGTATATTTCAAATTTTCGATGAAATCCGTAACACACTTATTTTAATTGATCGATTTCCATAGACGTAGCTTTATTAAAAAAATATTAAGGTTCTTTTGGCGTGTTTTAATAGCAAACAGAAATTCGTTGCAAAATCTTAATTTTCTAAGTGCATATTGCCTTTTTCTAAATATGTTAATAACTCCATTTAAGTTTTCAACTTTAATAAAAACGTGCGTATTTAAGGAAACTGTGTATGATGTTTTACTAGAACGTGTCGATTGAAGGTGAACTTTTGATGATTTGTTAGGTATTTTGTGAAGCGCGTGTGTGCCATTTGGAATGTTAATTTACATTATATTATTATCTAGGTTATGTTAAAAAGTGTGTACGTCATTGACCATCTGTTTATATATTGTGTTAAATTATGTGTTTACTCACGGGCATAAAGCCTGATGTATGTTGAAATAATCTCTGAATATTATAAATGCTTTAAAAATGGATTGTTATATGGCAATATTAGAACTAATAATGATGTCTGTTATTGCTTTAAATGTACGATGTTATTTGTTCTTAATGAAATGACGTCCGTATAATACAAATTAATATTTTTTTTGTTGAAAATAAAAATCTTGGAAATGGGATGCAATGATTGTATTTTATAGTATTTACACTTGCTGTTCTTAAGAAATTATTCTATTGTTTTTTTTTTATATAAAAAAATTGACTATGAACAGATTTATTTGTACAAATTAGTAATTTATCACTTCTATTTAAAAATAGTATTCTAAAGAGAACAAAAAATTACAATAATATTCAAATACAAATGTAGTCAAATATTTCCAATGAACGAAAAGAGTGTTTTTCCTAAAATAAAAAAAAAGGTTTTATTACTTGTTCGTTATATGCAGGTTTAAGCCACAACGAACAAATGCATTTTGTTTTTGTTTCTTATTTACCTTTTTTTGTTCTGCATTCTTCCACTTTCTTCATCTCATGTTTCGATATAAATGTGTTCTACAGTGACTATGAATTTGATGAAATAATTAAAATATTGTTTGTGCGCGCTATAATAGAATATATATATATATATATATATATATATATATATATATATATATATATATATATATATATATATATATATATATATATATATATTAATATATTAATAAATTATTTAAAAAAAACACAATTATGCTAAAACAGTTTTTTTAGTAGTAAAATTAATTATCACACTTAGACTGTATTTCAGATTGTTTGTGTTTTTCAAATATTTCAAACGAGTAAAGACATACATTTAGATGCAAAATAAGGAAGTTGGCACTGGTTCTGTCATTTTTCATACCGTTTTTGGAGAAATAATGCATGCCTCAGTTGAATTGAATACAGCAATACAAAAAAGTTTAAAATATATTTGTTAAATACGACACCGGGTACTGAATACTATTTAAACAAGTCAAGCTTTGTTTCCTTAAAACAACTCTGCTCGACATGAAACAGACATATGCGCCACTAAAAAACACACAATATGGAAACGGTATCCTTAAAGAGTATTGTAAAACGCGATTGAACTGGAAATATAACCCTTTAACGCGATCAACTGACGATAGCGTTTTATAACCCATGGTAAACGAGCAATGATAGCGACTTGTTCTTCTATAGTGAACCTTGCTAATGATTCCTTTGATTTCAAATGTCATTGTTCACAAATATGATTTTAACGACTGGTGAACCGATTAAACCGAGCTTCTTTTTATTCTTCTTAAGTGCGTTATGCTTTAAGTGTAAGATTGGCTTGTTTGATGTTTATACACATACAACGTTTTAGAAAATATGCATACCGTTCACGTACTTTGATCCTACGAGAGGAAATAAAATAACCTTCAAAGTATCTTTAAAGATAGTTTTATTGTTTGATATTTTGTATTCTACCATACATTGATGCATAAATAAAACAATGCAATAGTATTCCGGTGAATAGAACATGGAAACAATCTTTCATACACAGAACGAATAGATTTGTGTTTTATTAACATCACACGGTACTATTTTGTTCGCATATTTTTCAAAATCAACATAAGTTTGTACCAAGATGCTAGCACAACGAATTGTTTCAAACCAAAGACACACTGACGGCATTTATTCAGTACAGCAAGTCGTTTAAAGTTTTTTATTTACAGAAGTAGAAAAAGTTGGGGTTTTAATTGCTAGAGATAATTGTCCAGATAATTCACACTTGTTGAGATCTCCGTCTTTAACGGGTCATTTTCAAGTAGCATCATTGATCTGAGTCAGCACCAATTTGACGATGCTATGCATACTTATAATATTATTGTCCGTTGTTTATATATCGATCTATGGAGGCGTCATGTTTTGGCTCAACTCTCTTACTCAAAAACAAATCAAGACAAAGCATTGAAACTTCGTGCCTAGATACATCGAAATCTTACAAGGCATTGTATAATGATTGGAGGTGGTCACCGTTGTTTTTATTTTTTTTATAAATAAAAAATATACTAATACTAGATTGAGCTTTAATTATAAACGTCATACATAAATTTAGTATATCCAGACTTGACATGAAATGAATATGGGATATATAACGTTAATGTCACTGTTGCTTAAGTATCACAAAGGTTTATGCTCAATTACACATGATTAACTCGAATTATTTATTTGAAATACATCATACATAGGTATACATTGCATTTGGATCTTTTTGGGTTGGTGGTGTCAAAGTCACCGTTATAAAAATTGAAAACAGAAATTCGATCCTTAACTTGTGAATGAGGTTCTGTAGTATTCTGTGGCTTTGTAATTACATACATGAGACAGAGACCTCTTTTGGAGTTGTAAATAGCGAAGGAATGTTATGTTGAATTAAAGAGTGGAAACAAAAGAGAACCCCAGTCCGCCAGGAAAGCCATTATAAAATTATCGATATCTCTTTCTCCCCAACCTTCAAGCGTACGATAATGGGAGGCAGCTTCCAGAGGATAACATTGACAATGGAAAAGCTAGTTATGTCCCCTTTCCATTTAACTGAGTTTCGATTTTTTGTGGGACCAAAACTTTCGTTTATAAATGCAAAAATTAGCACCCTTGAGGTGTATATCTTATAAACTTCATAAAAGTTGTCAACAAATAACCACCATCCTGATTTAAAGAGGCGGATTTTTTGGTTCGAATTTATGTGTTCCGCTTTTTAAATGTAAAGGTAGCGCATGCCCTACATTAATGTTCTCTGCACGAACTTTGCCGATATGGTTATTTTGAATCTTAGCGCCAAGTACAAAAGAACAGTTAATTTTGAACATGAAACTTGTTTGAGGGATAAATTTCGTGACAAACGACAGGGTATTATATCTGCTTGTCAAGAAAATTGATATGTATGAAGAAATTAACTTATATTCCGTTAAGATAAAATACCTTTATTTATTTAGAACAATGACCTTAGCAATCTGGTCGCATTAGCCAGTACCGAGATGCGATAATAAGTCTTGTCGACATAAAAAGGTAATATTTGACCGCCAAAAGACAATAGAGCAAAGTGTTTTTTATAATTTGTATTTTTAAAGCACCTATACACACGTTCTATACCAATACTATGTCTAGTCTTACTATAATATAAAATGAAATCTATTTGTTTCGCAACAAGTTCTGATATTGTGTTGTAACAATAATACTGATGATTTGACATTAAAATTCTGTTGTTTTTATTTGATAATTAAGTTTTAGTGAAACATGACCTTCAACTAAACCGTTGGACATCACCGTATTGCGAGGCTTACAAAGTGTATCAGTATGTAAGTTATTTTAAAGCCTGTCCAAATTGTATTATATAATTTCAAATACATGTATATCGTACCAGCATACATGACAATAAATCATCGCACTATATTAATCTTGTCAGATGTTTGAACGAACCTAGTTTATAAGTTTTAATAAAGTATAGCTCGCCACCATTAACCTGGAACTAACTTTTATGCATGAATATATTAACGTAAAATACACATAAATTAGTTTTTCTTGCTGGAAGGGATTTAAATCGACTGAAGAAACTAATCCATGCTGTTTTGGGCCATTCTCTAAAGGTTCGAGCTGAGTAAACGGTTACACTGGTGCAAAGTGGTGAGATTTATCTGAAAATATATTTTTTACGGATGTACGGAGACGTGAAACATTGAGGATTTGTGTGAACACGCAAAGGACTTAATCTGTACATTCGTAGCGATTCTATCTTTGGGATTTCAGTGAAAATAAAATTATCATTTTCACTGTTTGATTAAACAAAATTTCGGTAAACTATGTCTTTAAAAAAGACCAATTGCATTAAAGAGGGAAAGAACAATTAAAAAAATGTTATAATGTTGCATTTAAAATTCCGCCTAAAAGTCACATGGTACATTTTAACCAAGAGGGTCCTCCTGCCGTTGGTGTGGATGACGAAGGATCGCTTCTTGAGATTTAGCCATTCAATCAAATAAATGACCTCAGATGTAAACTTGTAATTAGTGACGAAGAGAGGATTAAAGGTGTTTGAGATAAAAGAAAGAAACTTGTTATCAAGTAGACAATAGGTACAAATAACCCAGTTACACTAAGAGAGAGAAGCACATTAAGGAATATAACCCGTGCACATGAACTACATAGCGAAATTGCAATTTCTCGAGAACAAAAGGCTACTAAAATCACCCGGATATTCCGAAGATTTGTATGGTAACAGTTTTTGGTAGAGTTTTTTTCAAGCCATGTAAGTCACTTGCAGTGTCGTGCGGGTGGATTGACCAGGGATGTCACTTACGCCTACAAAGCAGTCTTCGTGGCGAAGCTGCAGATTTTTCTTTAAACAAGACATCAGCGGATCACTGGAAACATATTCAAGACGCATAAGTGCTTTTGAAATCCGCTTCAATGAACAAAGGACTAGTTCAACGTACTTAGCAGAACTCAAAAATAGAAAATAGCAGCAAAAGGAAAAATCTACTGAATACGTGACAGATATCCTGAGGCTCGCAATAAAGGGTTATCCAAGTGATGATAGGTTAACAAGAGAAACCATCAATGTGAGGCATTTTAGCAAAGGATTGCAGGATCAACAGGCAGCCCTTGTCATTGGGATGAAATACCCTTCAAAGATAGTGTAGCAGGAAATATATATCCCAACAACGTGTTTTTTTAATATTAATACTCATCTCGTGTCTAATCTGACTTGTAGTTGAAGCATTTCTACCCTTGCTGCCAGTCCATTTTAATCTTCATCAAACAATTGTGAATTTGTTCCTCATGGACTTAACTGATATTGTAGTGCTTATGTGTTGGAAAAAGTTTCAAACTGTTGTAGACCCTTGCAAGATTGATTCCAACGCTCTTGTATTCATCTAAAGGGACAAAAACAGAAAAGTTCAGTGTATATGTTATAAGAGGAATATAATGACATTTTCTCATCTTACCCAAGTGATTAAGGTCGCACAAAGGTGGTGAAACATACCGTCAAAGTGGGAAACCATCGTGCAACAAAGGTACCACCAAGGAGTGTACCTCAAGATTTTGAAGAGGAGGAGGAAAAATAATTCAGCAGCAGTTGGAAGCTGTAGTGACTAGGAAGAGTAACAGCCCTTGGTCCTTCCCTCTTTGTTTCGTCAAGAAAAGGCATGGTTAATCCAGGGCTTGCATCGATTACAGTATCTTATAGAAATGCACAGTTAAAGATTCTTGCCCTTTACCTTTATTGATCAATGTCTTGATAGCTTGGATGGGTCAGCCTACTTAAGCATGTGCGATTTAGCTTCAAGCATTTGTAATATAGAAAATTAGGTCAAAGACTGCAATATGTACAAGTAGAAATGGACTTCATGAATATGTACATTTAGCATTTGTATTGTCTAGCCACTTTTCACCGTTGTATGGAACAAATGTTTTGTGGACTACAGTGGAAAATGCTTCTCATATACATGCGTATTCAAAAGATATAATTTGCTTTGGACGAAATTTTTGTGAACATTTGAAACGGTTTAGTAAAATTTTCTAGAGATTTAAAGCAGCAAATATGAAGTCATTTTCAGAGTTTCTGGGATTTCTTATAAGTGGTGACGGCGTTCATCCAACAAATGACAAAATACCAGTTGTACAAAATTGGCCAGTTTCTAATCATTTGACAAAAGTTAGGAGCTGTGTTCAGTTTTGTTCCTACTACAGGAGTTTTATTATAGCATTTTCAACTAGGGAAGGACCACTTCATTGTCTGATGGTCAGCCATTTTATTGAGGAGAAGAACAAAAGTCATCCTTCGAGGATCTCAAATCTGCTCTAGATATTTGTGAAGTGTTAGCCTTTCAGAAGACTGAAGGCATGTGTACACTGGATAAGGTTGCTATTGACACTGGAATGGGTTGATTTTTGTCACATATGCAATTCTGTGAAAAGTCTCAGATGGAAATTGAAAGGCCTGTTATGTTTGCAAACAAATCTCTTTCAAAAAGAGGTTTGGCTGTGTGTATTTTCTTGTGGATTGCTATGTTCTTCAAATTCCTCGATTGCATGGTGCGAGGTACGACTATCTGGCTAGGTCCTGGGGTGTGCGTTTAAGTCCGAGGCTGGATGCCAAATACTGTCCTGTTATAGCAGCTGTTGTGCGTCTGGAAAATGTCTATTGACTCTTAGGGTTGCGCGTGTTGGATTAAATCGTGTGTTGACAAAGATAAACAAGCAACAACAAAAGCCGAATATGAATTATAACATTCAACTTAAAAAATGACAACTAAGTTCTGTACATTTCTCGTAAATCCTCTATATAAACGGATATTTTGATGTTGAAGTTTCGTGCCTGGTATACAGAGAATAACAGGTTACTGCCTGATCGTTTTGAAATGTATCAGGCAAGGCTTAGAATAATATAACGGCGAGGCTTGATATATTACAAAAAGATCGGGCAGAAACCTGTTTTTCTGTTTATCATACCTCTACGTCCCCGATTTAAAATTATAATGAAACAAGAGCACCGCAAAACGGGTGCCACGCTCTGCTGCGAAAGCTTGTCATAATTTTTTTTAGAGGTCACAGTGACCTTGACCTTTGACCTAGAGACCCAAAAATGGGTGAGGCGTGTAGAACTCATCAATGTGCATGTACATATGAAGTTTCAAAGTTGTAGGTAGATGCACTTTGATTTTAGAGCCAATGTTAAGGTTTTAGCACGACGCCTACGGCGGACGGCGGACGACGAGCTGGCTATGACAATACCTCGGGTTTTCTCCGAAAACAGCCGAGCTAAAATTCGCTAAAAAGCTGCAGTTTTAGCGGGAAAAAATATTATTTGTTTTCGTTAAACGTGTTAATCATGACGCTATGAGCACGCGCGCTTAATCTTTGTTAAAAGTTTTTGGTGTTTGTGTTGCATTTTGTGTTTAAAATTTATCACATCTTGGTATCAAATTGTTTGTTTTGTTAAATCTGATTCGATTTAACTAAAAATGATTATTTTATAGTTGATTCCGAGTAATTTGACCATCCTCCACACATGACTGATATAAGAACTTCCGGTTGACCATGATAAACAAAAAAATATCAGGCACCGTTATATCAGGCGGATATCAATGCGGTGGTAAAATACATCTTATGCATTTTTACTGTGTGTGGCAGTTTATCATAGTTTATCATATCATCATAAAGGGCAATATTGGCAAATGATAATTTCTACACAATTATATTAATAATAATATCATAATTTTGGACTGTTAGCAAAGATTGTTTAGCATTCAATATGTTTCTCTCTTTATTAAAAAATTGCTCTTTGCTTTGTTGCTTTGGTCGTTTTTTAAATATTGGTTAATATTGTATTGTGAAAACTTATTAACAGTATTTTTTTAAAGACAGTTGATGTATAAATTTACAAACTTGCCACATTTTATAACTCTGTATGAATTTCATTTTTAAATAGCAGAGGCATGATAAAAAATCATTTGTTTAAATGTATATATAATTATTCCCTACCCCCGAAGAAGAGGGGGTATATTGTTTTGTTGGATGTCGGTCAGTCGGTTGGTCCGATCAATAACTTGTGAACAAATTCACCAATTAGCTTGATACTTCCCATGTGAATTGGCCTTTGACAGTAGATGACCCCTATTAAAATTGTGGTCACTAGGCCAAAGATCAAGGTTACTGTCACACTAAGTGTGAACATTGTTTCCGATCAATTACTTGTGAACGGAGAGACCGATTGGATCGATATTTCCCACGTACATTGGCGTTGGACAGTTGAAATTGGAGTCACTAGGGCAAATGTCAAGGTCACAGTCACACATAGTGGGAACTAGTTTTCGATCAATAACTCGTCAACTGATTCACCGATTGGCTAGATACTTCTCATGTAAAGTGGCCTTGGAAGTAGATGACCCATATTGAGATTGAGGTCAAGCTAACTGTCGTTAAAATCGTTTCTGATCAATAACTCGTTAATGAAATGACCAATTGGTTTGATACTCATTTTCAGTTTGTTCAATGATTATCTACTAAATCAGCGACATCGATTTTCCGGAAAGAGAATTGATTATCGCTGACTTTCTCATCCAACAACGAAAATTCGATTTTATTAGATCATCGTGCCATCACTAGCTATAATACTATAATATTCTCAACCCATTTACTATAAGGATGATTAAACAGAAGTGCATAATTCTGTGTCAACTAAAAACTTATTTATGTGATAAACCACACTACAATGGTAAGATAAACTCTTATGGTAAGTTTTGTTACAAACAAATCCTCTGTCGATGTCGTGTTCTTTGGGGGGGGGGGGGGGAGGGGGGGGGGTCATTTGTCTTCGACCGTGTAGCTCTTGGTTTTCTTAGAGTAGCAACAAAAAGGTAGATTGTTAATATATTGTTTGAATGTGCTCCATAATCCTATATTATCTTGCCACCGGGGAAGGGCAGTGTTGCAGTTTTTTTTACCAAGCTTATTTTGGCTATTTAATTTTGTTCAATATACTGCTTGGAGTGATAAATGTTGAGATGAATCATACATAAGTGGTCATTTTTGTTATCTAATTGTTGATCAAACACACTTCTGTTATACAATTGACGTTGGCTTTCTAATGAAAATTTACGTTGAATCATACACTTCTTCACTTCTGCGAATTTCCAGAAATCATGATCACTTTTTGCAAATTTCCTGAAATTGCAAACCGACTCATCATGCAAGAAATTAGCATTATGGCTTATTTGAATAGTATGCACAAGTAAGAACGGAGGGATTTCCATAATTTAAAGAAATTCACGTCTCAAGTTTTCACAATAAAAAAAGTTCGCGACTCCTTTTCCTCATACTTTTGAAATGTTCGTGACTCATTTATACATAAAAAGATGACGCCAAGGTCGTTTCAAAACTATGGGAAAAAGCTCAGTAATTGTATTGAACTCTTGATATCATCTTGTTAAAATAGTATTAATGTTTTCACATTGAGCATGGAGAACAATACACATATTCATACCGTATTGATATTGTCCTATACTTTAATGAATCTAGTGATTGAGCTCTTAAAGTCTTTTGACAATTAGGAACAGAGACATGTTCAGGTGCCTCCAGTCTCAGAAAGGAAACTTTCTTATTGATACTCTGTTGATCAATTTTAAAGGCTCTATAAAGGTGAAGATCCGTAATTATTTACCGATTTTTTTTTCATATTTTATTTATAAAGGTTATCAAAAAAACAATATATATATGCAATTGGACATTACAATAAAAAATAAGCAATACAACTTGTTTTGAGCTCAAAATAAAGTGTCCTCCAAGTCAATTGTGTTTACAAACAATCAGTTTATTTACATCGCTGTTTACTCGGAAAAGAGAAAGTGAAAGTGACTCAGGTCACCAAAAATATAACGATGATTTTTAACGTTTTCCGGTATCACCCACAAAGTAGGTCTCTTCTAAATGGTTAAATCGTTTGTAGTGGTCTAATAAGTTACTTTCTGCTGGTAAAAAGTTGTTTAAAATAGAATTAAAATTAAATTTTCTTTCGGCTATTTTTAGCATATGTCACCGCTCTGAGGCTACACATCACGTTAGTTGCAAAAATGTAAACATTTCTTCCAAATATGAAACGGGTTTATCTTCCATAATTCTTGACAACGTTGTACCTAAGCTGTTGTATTAGCAGTTTTTATGCAAGAGTAACTGAAATCCGGAAAAAATCAGACCAGTTGATATGCATAATAATTGGCTTTGTCACCTTTATAGAGCCTTTAACCGTTTTACAAACAATCTTGGCATTTATTTTAGGTTTTGTAATATGATTAATAAGTATCAATATATAATTTATAATCATGTAATATATATAATTATATATATATATTATTATAGAGATATATTTATATATATATAGATATATATATATATATATATATATATATATATATATATATTTATAGATATATATATCTATATATATATATATATATATATATATATATATATATATATATTTATATATATATAATTTACAAAGCGAAACAGTTAAAAAAATAGTTGTATTATGTTTCTGATATTATTAAGGACGAGCGAATAGCGCAGAATTATAAATACATATCTTGTCCATATTGCGGTTATATTGGCAATTAAAACTATGAAAGTATGAAGCGACATCGATCGGCCATTGAATTGTAAATTTATATGAACTGTAAATTGTTTAAAGGTGGCAATATTAAAAATGAGTTCGTTCAATCCCATATTATCAAATAAACATTAAATATTAATTTCAAATTTGCATTATGTTTGAGGTATAATTGATCATCCCATTGAGACCAGTTGCATTTGGGTATTATTTCAGGCACTGTAGTGAAAAGTCAATATATTATTAACAACATATATAATTGTGTATGATGATTTATGAGTGAAAATGTGGTCTTTTGAAAACGTTTAATATCCAATTTGTTACTGCTTGTCATCGTTTGTTCAAATATGCGGTTTTAGTGCAGGTATTAAAGGTAACTATTCTGATGATGAATACAGATTTTTATCTTTGGTATAACGAGAGTAATAAACAATGTGTGAAACGAAAGTTAATTGTAACCGTCATAAAGTCAGCATTTTGATTTTATTAATGTTAAACCTCTACAACGACTACGGTTATACCTACACACCTTCGTCGTAGTATAGATTGTTCTGTTTTCTTCTACTTGACTTGGATTGCATATAACTTTTTCGCGATCCTTTTTTTACATTTTTTCTAGCAACAGACCTTTACTGTCCAGTCTGTTTTAATGTGGAAAATTACAGAAAAAAAACACCCAAAAGACGATTAATAAACAAATAATTCTTTATTAAAACCGAAGGCCGCTAATAGTGGCTTATATCAATAATGAATGGCTTCGTTTTATAGAATCATTAGATCGCATTGTTTTACTATAAAGCAAATTTACGATACTCTCACACCATATGTATTGTTAACATGCATACCAATACAAGAAGTTTGTTGGAACCTCAAGTACAGTAAGCATACTGGACAGGGATACCAATCTACCTTTGGCTTTAGGATTCAATAAATTGCTCTCAAACTGCATATAATAATGTGCTAAATACAGTATTAATTGAGACGATATACTCAGTTTATGCCTTTCATTCACTGAAATCTCAGGTTCCCTTAATATGACTATAATTTAAATTAATTTTATCAAAATTATATTGTATACAAAACATGTTAAAAAAATCTTATACAATCAGTATGTTTCAATTATAAGTTCAAATTAACCAATTGACAGAAAACTTTCGATCCGCTCTTCAGTTGAATGGCAAATGCTTTGCAAAAGATTGTGCATTAATACGATTTTGTATATTCATAAAATGTATACCCATGGATGGTGAAGAAAATCGTTGCTTCAATAATACAAACTGATCATTTACTTAACAGTTCTTTAAAATTGCAACTGGATTGATGTACGGAGAATGGTCCCTGACATAATCTTATGTTAAGACATGCTTGATTCGCAAACCTATCGCACTCAGGACCCTCGCCATGCCCTTTGTTTTATCTGCCCTGTCCTAATATACAAGTTACATAACGCGATGAACAAATCTACGTTATTAATGCCGTTGTATTGAACGTTGTTTTCCGTAAACCAGTTGCAGACAATTCAGCACACTACAACAGTGTAGCTCCATCTCCTACAGAGTTTTCAGTTCTTAACAAATATATTGAACAATTGAAACGCCAATAAATATACATACGTCTGCAAAGTTGCCAATTCATAAACCACTAGAAGTGGCGCGGCAGAGGCCGACGCGAATCCCGACGCCGCATAGAGGTTATATTAAAAGGCAATTTTTGGTGGGCAAGGCCAATGTTGGTGGGGCCCCGGGGTGGGTAATGTGGACATGGATTGTCGAGATAGACCGTGTTGTCATAAGAGATGTTCAGAATTAATTTGAAGTAAATTTGTGAATAAATGAAGATGTTATGTTAAAATAAAATTTTGGTTGGGCGTGGTCGATATGGGCTGGGCGCCCCAGGGTTGGTAATGGGGCCATGCATATTTGATATTGACCGTATTGTCATAAGAGATGTTCAGTATCAATTTGAAGTAAATCGATGAAGAAGTTCATGTAAAATAACCTAAAAAATGAGTGAAAATCTCTGAACCGGCCCCATCCCAACTCCCATAACTTTTGACCCAGGGGTCAGATCAAAATTCAAAATAGTGCACTGTCGCACATATGCTCGAAGCTACCATGTGTTTAAGTTTCAAGGTTCTATTGCTAATAGTGTAGGAGGAGATAGTGGCCATGTCGAACTGACGGACGGACAGACGGTAGAGATAACCACATAATACCCCCGCTCCAATTCGGAGCATGGTGATAATCAATGACAAATAATAATCAAAGTACTGACAGTGTGACGATGCTTTTAAAGAGGATGGATATTAAAGTATCAATTTAAGTTTATCTACTTCACCACAATTATGTATGTGGGTACGAACATTTTGGGAACGAAAAAATGTGGGTACGAACATTTTTGGAACGAAATAATTATGAAAAAATGAGATACGAAACAAAATTTGGGTACGCAAAAAATGAAGATACGAAAATAAATTTGGTTACTACGAAAAAAAAAGATAGGAAAAAAAATTTGAGTAAGAAAAAAAAATTGGGTACGAAAAACATTTGGGTAAGAAAAAATTGGGGTACGAAACAAATTTTGGTACGAAAAAAATGTGTGTACAAAAAAGTTGGGTACGAAAAAAATAATTGGGTACTACGAAAAAAAAATTGGGTACGATAAAAATTTGGGTACGAACAAAAATTGGGTACGAAACAAAATTTGTTACGACAAAACATTTGGTTACGAAAATAAAAATGGGAACAAAAAAAATGGTGTACGAAAAAATTGGGATACGAAAAAAATTTGGTTACGAAAAACAAATTGTACCGAACAAAAATTTGGTACGAATAAAATTGGGTACGAAAAAAAATGGGTTCGAAAAAAAATCGAGTACGAAAAATTTAGGGTACGGAAAAAATTGGGTGTACGGGGAAGTTGGGGTACGAAAACAATTGAATAAGAAAAACAATGTGTGTACGAAAAAAAAATTGGGTACGAAAAAAATTGTGTACACAAAAAAATTGGGTACGAAAAATTTTGGGTACGAAAAAAAGTTTGGAGTACGGGGAATAAGTACCCGTTGACCTCTCGATAAATTTTGAAGAGGTCGGGAACCAAGCTGCCTTTGCCCTTATCAATTGCCCTTGTATGGGTAATGTGGACATGGATGGTCGAGATAGACCGTGTTGTCATAAGAGATGTTCAGTATTAATTTGAAGTCAATTGGTGATTAAATGAAGAAGTTATGTTCAAACAAAATTTTGGGTGGGCGTGGTCGGTAACTTTCTCCTCCTACACTATTAGCACTAGAACCTTGAAACTAAAACACATGTTAGCTATGAGCACATGTGCGACAATGCACTATTTTGAATTTTGATCTGACCCCTGGATCAAAATTTAGTAGCATGTGCGTCGCATGTTGTTAGTAAAATGAGTTAAAATGTCCCCATTTTACCGATTTTACCCCCGTAACTTTTGACCCAGGTATATCCTCATTGCTACCATGTGTGTAAGTTTCAGGGTTATAGTGCTAATAGTGTAGGAGAAGATAGTGGCCAGGACGGACGGACAGACGGCGGGGATAACCACAATATCACCACGCTTTTAAAAGCATGGGGATAATAACCCTATCAATGTGAACACATGTTAACACACTTGGTTTAAGTACAGATGCGTCCATAAAAAAATGATGTTTTATTGCAGACAGTAATTCGAGTGCGCACTATTCGAAAATGATTGCAGCGATCATAGTGGGTCACCATCGTACACATGAACACGTTGTGTCAGGTGCGTTGATAATGACGTTAGCGACCAACATATGTTGACCTACCCCAAGATTCGTGGCGTGATTTGTCAGGAACAAAAATGTGACTGACATGGGGATCGAACCCGGGACATCTAGAAGTAAAAGCTAACTCGCTATAATTACGCTACGCAGGCGTTTGTATTTGGGGCGTAATAATAGTATCAATGACAAGCGTAACAAACGCTTTAAAATTTTGGTTTCGATTGATAATTATTGATATTTTTAACATTTTTTTAATCAAAAGTGTTACTTGTGTTGTTTGAATATAATGCAAATGTTATGTTTTGAATGTTTGGTATTTTTTTAATTGTAATTTTCGCGAAAGGACAACAAGTCCCTTTAAGTGGTTCCTGTGATCATTTAAAATTCACTTTAGCTAGTGCGATGAACTGTATCTATTTTAAGTTCAATATGGAGAGTATACACGTTATTTCAGTCAGAAATGAACATACTCATAACGTTCACTAAAACATAAAACCAATTATTATTTTATCGAACGTTCTAGAAAATTGCTCACCGGCATGTCGGACAAAAAAAGTGTTATATAGGCTTAAAGAGCGTACAATTACATGGTCGAAGTTGGCAAGTAATACAATACCTTAACGAACGTAATAAATATTGCAGAGTTTTCGGATATTGACGAATATTATATCAGGATCCAGATGTTTTCCAAGTAACTCCTCCCCTTAATACTCCTCCCCAGATATTGGACTATTTCCACCGCCTTCTCATTATACAAATCTCAGCCTCTTGTAATATAAAATATTTTAACCATGAAACGCTCAATATTCAAGTGCAGTGGTTGGCTTAATTGGCGGACTAATTTAATTGTGATTGACATTTGAGGAAACGTCCATTGCTGTTCACTGCATTCAAACACAGTATTGTATGAGAAAGGCTTGCTCACTTGTGTAGATTTTGAAATCGGATTTACATGTTAATTCAAAGCCCTGAATATGCCAAACTTGAATGAAGTTTACTAGCATGGCCCGTTTAAGAATTTGTAAAACAACATTCGTTATATTGTTGATAGCCTCTTGTGGCGTCAAAACATGGGGACAAACGTCATTCAAGACGTTCGAATTTCGACATTGTCCTACAGATATTATTAGCGATGCAATGTATGTCGGACCGGATGTCACAATTACCAAATGTGTGGAAATGTGCGCACTGCGTCCCTGGTGTAAGGCATTGATATACAGACGTCAGTACCCTCTTTGTGAACTCTTCTCAACAAATGGTTTGACAGTTCTAAAAACAACAGGAGTCGCTGGATATTGTCAGTATGTGGACGAGGACAACTTTTCCGCAGAGGTAGGATCTAAGAAGTGACTTTGTTATACTGTTATGAGAACAATACACATAAATGTGAAGCTTTTCATCACATAATGTTTGTAAAATATTTATGTACATACAAAATAAACAAAAGCTGAAAGGTCGATTAATATATAATCGACCTAGATTGTTTTTGGGTTAATATTATTGCATACTAAACAATCTTCTATTAATTGTGAATATCTAACAATCCGTAAACACAATGACATGATAAGCCTTTGAATTGTTATGATGGAATTGATTTTGAGTTGGTCTGAAACAAATTTCCCTGATAGTTGTTTCCTTTCGTCCGTCCGTCCTTTCGTCCGTCAACGTTTCGTTTTCGCGCGAGATCTCAGAGATCTCAGACACTCGTGTTCCGACCTCGATGTGATATACAGCTTCGCTAGGACTGGAAAAGCACACACTATTAGTTCGCCCCCGTTCAATATTTTTAGGGAGTTATTTCCTTTGATTATAAATATGTCATTTTCAAATGGATTTTTCGTTCCCGCACGAAACCTTAATAACCAATTACCGGACTTTAATGACATTGTATATGTTCTTTGCTTTTATGGTGGACATACTTATAATGTCAGGTCGTTCCACTCCGTTCTTATTTAAGGGAGTTATTGCCCTTTTATAATAATTTCTTTATGATCTCGGACATTAATTATCCGACATTTATGAATGTTATACGCAGCATCTCAATATGCATGGCTATTTTTCGCATGTAGTCTCGATTCATTGTATTTCAATGGAATTATTCCTTTTCGGTTAATAAGAAGACATTTTCGAATGAATTATAGTGTTCTGTCTTTGATCACATACAGTTAAAATCCGAACTCGCTGAAACGTTATGTTCAGTACCACTACAGAGTTGACATGCGCATATTATCAGTTACGCTCCAAAGAGATTTAATTGATTGTTTACCCTTTTATATATAATCCGTTTCCACACAAGATCTCGAACACTGTTATATAAATTAGATTACATTGAATAAATGACATGTACGCATTGTCAAGTCGTTCGGCGCCAATAATTATACCGGGGGTTATTTCCATTTTATTGATAATATAACTTATAAACAATGTGTACGTTTTCGCGAAAGATATCAGGTTATAATTAATTAATGAGACGTTTCCTTATAGATTTGATATGCGCATATTGTCAGGTCATGCCGCAATAGTGTTTTCTAGATAGCTATTGATATTCGCATAATTATTTCTTTCAGCGTGAGATCTCAGACATTAACTATTCAAATATTAACATTTATATGCATGGAAATACTGTCACATCATTCCGCCCCAATGTCAGATCATAACCATTGTACTGGTATGCTGATCTTTCAAAGAACTATCGTCTCATTTTTTTACTCCCATTTAAAAAAAACATGTTTATATGAAATACATTAAGCGAAAATAATACATTTTTCTTTAGAGCATTACAAAGTACAATTTGACAAGGTAGAAATAAACAAATATTGTTATTCTTTTTACCATGACTGATGCACTAGACCGAACAAACTATTAGTTTAGTAAACACCACATTCTAGAAAGTAAATCATTAGATTCCATCTGGGACCATAACTGAAGTACTGTTTAAAAAATGAATTCGAAATGCGTACGAGCGTACCTTTTTTACATATTGTGATTTTGTCGTATGTAACGGAACACGGTCAAAAATGCAGGTATGCCACCTTAAACGTTTATTCAACAAATAAACGACAGACTTGTTTGAACCCATATGGTACCACAAATGGGCCCCTTTAGGATTAACAATGTCCATCAAAAGGTCAATCAATTATTTTATTTGAAATTCGAAACGTCAGGCTGAGATAACACGAAGACATTTATTAGTACTTTTTTAACAAATATCCAAGTAAATAACAGTATAATGATACATTTCTATGATTTCTCATAATTTCTATAATATCTCATAATATAAATATGTGATATATAACTGCACGCACAAACTTTTGTATCTGTAACGTATGTACCCGTTAACGTATGTACCCATTACAATGCTCGTCAGTTTGTGACACTGTGCAATGACATAATGTATTACAGCACAAATTATGTAAATGACAATAATTAACATGAAATTATATTGATAAAAAGCAATCTAACTATACATTTGTTTGAATTAAGTACTGTACCGAATTAACATAATATATTTTTTCTTGCATGTCAATCAACCAATAAATATTAATAAATATTATAATTATTTTTCAAAATCGTTCTTTTCTGGAATAATGTTCAGTTCATATTTTTTAGAGTTAAACAACCATAATTATATTAACTTTATGTTGCTTTCTATTTGACTCCGTATAGTTCGTCCAACTAAGACTCGAGTGCTCGACACTGGCAAATAGGACGTGTCCTGAGCAGTATGTTGCATGCGACTTGGATCGTTAGCAATGTATTAAACCTGGTAGGAAGATCTTGATATTGTTTCAGCATACCATTACAGTCTAAACCTTATACTAAAATACGAGCTTATGAATAAATATTCCGTCGGTATATAAGTCTCTTGCTAAAGGTGTGAATACTGTTTTCAAAAGTTCTAATTAATAAAAGATTCACCCATATTAAATGCATTTAATATTCAACACATTATGGTGTCCATGCAAAAACGTTTACATTTACATGAACATTGACAAAATGTGTTTGTAACGTTCATTTTTATTAAGACTTTCATCATATTGCAACAGAATGCCCGCGCCTTAACGTCACAAATGGCAGCTTACTAGGAAACATGAACAGCAATGGGTCACGTAAACAGGTCACCTGCAATCCTGATTATATCTAAGTGTCAGGAGCAAGTATTACGACATGCATTGATGGAAACTGGACCCCGGAGCCGCAGTGTATTGTCAAGCGTAAGTTCTACGTGCATTCTTTATAATATTATATTTTAGGAGCAAAGTATAATGATACGGTATATGGCATATTGCTTTTCTTGATTTTGTTCAATATAGTTTGCACATACAAAACTACCTTTAACCTTAAATCAAGACTGACACATTATTTATTTCGTCTCATTTTATACGGTTTTCGGCTCAAAACTTTTTTTCTTGAAGTTTAACCTGAGTATTCTATTTAAAGCGCGTGCCGTTAACCTTATGAGACACAATATTAAAAAACAATAATTTAATTATTAGAATTATTAATTGAAGTATTGCTTTATATAGTATATAACTCGTTACTATATTTTCATAAGTTTTGATGTTAAAATATTTGTATTCTTAAATATAGCAACCGACTACCTAAATCAACAATAATTTAATACATACCATGTCATGCGCAAACTTTCGACTATTACAGTTTTGGATGTATGCCAGTAATTGCGTAGTTAAAATCATCGTTCATGGAAAATATCAGCTTACTTTATAAGTCTCTTTCAACAGATTACAACAAAACGAAACAATACATTAAAAATGAAATACAGATTTAAGTCGTTCAATTGTTTCATTGAAAGCTGAACAAGTGCAACATACTTAGCGCCTTTTTATTTAGATTAAATGCGTTTGTTGCTAAATGTTCTTTCATCTGTCTGAAAAACAATTTATGTCATGTGAAGATAACATTTAGGGGTAAACAATCAAATATGGCCATTGCACTGCTCAACCGGACAGTAACTTTATCGTTACTCATGCACTCCATCTTTTAAATTTAGATATTACAGTAAAGACACCGCGTGCAGTGTGTTAGATCTGTTTCGCTGGCTTAAAAGTCATTATATAACTTGGCGAGAATTACAAATGTAGACCAGATCCAGCTTGTCCGGTGTGTATAGTCATTTTACATTATGTACTTTTAAACTTCACATATTTGCAAAGCGGATACAGTAAATTGCGTGTCAACAGCTTCAATTGTCAAGGCCAAACATACAAGTCAAGTTCAAATATGGAAATAAAACAAGTTTAACAAGGTTTTTTATGTTATGAGAGTTTTAAGGTATAGGTAATGCCATTTTATATCGTCAGCATCCTTCTTGTTTCGTTTAACAAAGACATAATGCGATGTCCTGAACATGAAAAGGGTCTTTTTAAGCTTAATACGGTTTGGTAGGACCATACATTCTATATACATCATGCACTTTAGAAATATTTTACCATACATGTTCTCCATGTACTGCTGGAGTGTCGCGTTAAAGACTCGTGTCATTATCTCAACAGTTAAGGTCACTTTTTAAAGCTCAAAGATTAAATTTTGACATTAAACCGCTGGTTTGAAAAGTAATTAGGATGCATTAGGTAATATTAAAATAACTTACATACATGTTCAACATATTTACAGTGTATTTCGCGTTCAAGGCCGGTATCTCAAGTTCAAAGGTCAATGTCATACTTAGTGATTATATTTTTATATTTTTGTTAAATGGGCGTGCTTCAACTTGTCCGGCATTTAGTTTGCTCATTCATCGGCCAATTTAAATATAGAATGTTAAATGTTACAATGTGGAGTCGGCGTGTAGCTCGCGCATAACCTTGTGTTCTAAAAAACTCAAAGACCAGTGTAAAACCCGGTACTTAATGATCAATGCTTATATATGACCACAATACTGTTTGAACACACTTAACTTAATCAATCATCGGACAATTTAAAAGAATTTTCCAGACATCTTCACGTGCTAGCAACGTGTTGCGTTCAAGACCTGTGTCTATTGCTCAAAGATTAAGATTATTCTTCATTGTCAATGCTTGAATCATTGGCCTTTCGAATGAGTCTTTACCGATATACAATTTTAAAGTTCGAAAGTATTGCATGAAACTTTCAAACCTTCAGACAATTTTCTTTCAAAGAAGTGCAATATAAAATAAATACACAAAAATGCAAAAATACTCCATATTGTTTTAACAGGAGCAAAAAGTTGATATTACCTGCTTAAATGTAATATACTGCAAAATGAATAATGAACTCATAGAAATACATTATTTGCAGCCTGCTTGACAAATCCATGCCAGAATGGCGGTACGTGTCTTCAGAATGGAACCAGTCATTCCTGTTCGTGTCCTCGATGGTGGAAAGGGCCTAACTGTGAAACATGTATGATGGTTTAGTTATTGAATGCATAACCAGCACTCTGTGTATGCGTGAACCGCATCAATACTAAGACTAGACATTATCAGTTATTCATTAATAGAAAATATTCGGTTTGGCAACAGATATTGGGTATTCGAATAATATAAATATATTTTGCCGTTCGAATGATTGTTCCTGTATATAATTTTTAATAAGCGTATGAAGGACATTATTATCACCACTAGCCCGTATTTACCAAACTTACGTCAACTATGGCCTAAGAGCACACAGGAAAGGTGATAAATATGACCATAGTATTGTCTTGATTGCCCTAAGAGTATGAAAACCGCATTGTTCCTCATTTAATTATTCGAAAATTATACCATTAATATTAATACAAATAGAATACAAAACAAAACATCAACAACAAAACAACTTATTTGTTCAAATTTTTCAAATACCATTGAAATCGGCATGCAAATGTTGTTGATCTCGAATGAATACCTCTATTAGTTTTGCATATGTTCAGTCCTCTTTTTTACTATAATGGACCCGCCTTACCGTTGCAAGTATGACCCTTTGATTGTGTAACAATCTTGTCAAATTATGTTTCAGTTTCGGATCCTGTACACTGCGGATGCTTTGAGGATCGAGGAGTTAGTTGGTTGCTTCACGAGCATATAGAGACGAACACGCCACACGAATGTGCCAAGCACTGCAGTCACTCCAATTATACATTCGCCGGTGTAAAGGTATTAAAGAACGCAGTATGATATATAATAAATCATACACATTAGATTACAATTTGTTTAAACTGCGGGAATCTTATATTTTATCCAGTGTTATAAATAAAGTAAAATAGTAAATATGTTTCAATCGCCTGTGGGGTTATAGATCACGATGATAAATAAATATCACGGTATAAAATGTAATAGTTGATAGTTTATAGTGTTATTGTTGTTGTTTAAGAATAGATGCTGTTGATGTATTAGTTAATTAGTAGAAGTAACATTAGTAGCAGTATAAGAATTAATAGAAATAGACGAAAAAGAAGAAGAGTAGAACTAGATGAAGAAGAAGAAGTGGAAGTAGTAGTAGAAGTAGTAGTAGGAGGAGAAGTAGTAGTAGTAGTAGTAGTAGTTGTAGTAGTAGAAGTAGTAGTAGTAGAAGTAGTAAGAGTAGTAGTAGTAGTAGTAGTAGTAGTAGTAGTAGTAGTAGTAGTAGTTGTTGTAGTAGTTGTAGTAGTAGTAGTAGTAGTAGTAGTAGTAGTAGTAGTAGTAGTAGTAGTAGTAGTAGTAGTAGTAGTAGTAGTAGTAGTAGTAGTAGTAGTAGTAGTAGTAGTAGTAGTAGTAGTAGTAGTAGTAGTCGTAGTAGTAGTAGTAGTAGTAGTAGTAGTAGTAGTAGTAGTAGTAGTAGAAGCCTTAGTCGTTGTGGTGGTCGTAGTAGTAGTAGTCGTAGTAGTAGTAGTCGTAGTCGTAGTAGTAGTAGTAGTAGTAGTAGTAGTAGTAGTAATCGTAGTAGTAGTAGTAATAGTAGAAGTAATATTTTTAGTCGTATTTATTAATTTAAAAGCGTTAGTGGGGCTTAAATGCTTTCATAATACATTAAACAAGAATCATGTTCAATAAAACAATAAAACAATCATGTATGCATCTGTAAAATTCTTTTTATAATACAGCATGCATTTCAAATATTAGAACGGGCACCAGTGTTTGTGTGGCAACTCGATAGATGATGCTGATAAAAAGAAGAATCACACAGATTGTGATCGACCGTGTCCCGAAGACATCAACAAGATGTGCGGAGGTATCTTAATGATCGACGTCTATGCACACCATGACGACTTGTGTCCTACAAATCCAATGAATACATAGACTGAGTTTGCCTAGTACCCGTATTCACCATCCCAAACAGTTTAGTCCAAGAATGAAGAGTATTCTTACAACTATAACAGGCTATAAATGATTACATTTTCCGTATACATTGACATATAAATAATTGAATAAAATAACAAAATATTTTTTCTTGACAAAACAAATTTGCATCCTATACATCTTCAAACTCTGAACCATGTTTTTCACGATCTAAGTCTACCTTTTATTCTTCGGTCTAAGAATTGGTTGGTGAATGCAGGCTCAAATGTAATACGTCAGTATGTTGTTAGTTATTGTCCTATCGAAATTCAGTTTGAGTTTGAAACTAATTTAGAAATTGTTCGATTTTTGATTTTCTCTCTCTAAAAATAGATTGTGTGGAAAGAACTATTTGATTTCAATACTAACATGGACACATATATGTCACAAAGTAATCACAAATACAAATATTCGCGTGAGGTCCATCATACAGCACTATGACATGGCAATTTAATATACTTAAGAATATCCAGAGCTGCTCGGATGGTTTATGTACAGACAATTTGAGAACGATGGCACCGATTTGACCACTAGTTCGGCATGTCGTTCTGAAAAATAGTTCTTGGTTAGAATTATAATAAATTTCGTTCGTAAACCAACATATATATTGAAACATTAATGAAAGTGATCCAAAGCATAAAATGGTCATTATTATGCTAATATTGTAACTGAACTAACATCAATGAAAGATTATCGTATGCATATGTGTTGTTGTAATTGTTGTGGTTGTTATCGTTGTTGTTGATGTGTGCGTACCTATTAGGCTCAGAAAAACTATTTTAGTGTTAATTGCCCGTGCTGAAAGTCAGTAAGATGAATAGTCTTCAACTTGTGTTTAAGTTTCGCTAGTTTATGTATACTTAAATCATCACTTGAAGATATATGTTACAATTTGGCAAAGGTGTATGTTTATTATAGTTGAATGATTTGGCAAGTTACTTATAAATATAAAGCGTATGATTGATAGTTAATTGCTACTGTTTCACCGTTTTCTGTGCGAGTTCATTTGTTTTGTTCAATGTTTTATGATATTTTACGCTCATTATGTGTGTTTTATTAAAAAACAAATATAGTAAGGTAGTTCAAAGAATGACAACTAAATAAGATGTAATGATTCCTCTCAGTTGTGTACATTTATAGAAGTGATTTAAATAATACGTTCGATGGTTTCTCTATGTTAAATTACAGCACACTGTGTATCCGTCTCGATGTTGCTACGAAAGTCTGTGTGGTGCACTGTTGTTGTCTTGTAGAGCAATATATAATGTTATTGTGCGTACTAAGTTGTACTTTTACTAGTGAAACATTAACTATGCATTCATTCAGAACGTAGAAATACATTAAATATGAGTATATTAAGTATGACAAAAATCTGTTTAAAATAATGTTAAAGAATCTTTTAATAAAGTTTGGGAACTTTTTAATTATATTGTCGCACACACTTGATGTTTATAATAGCTTTGTTGTGGTGTTTTTTTTACAATAATACAAACATATTTTAAAATACCGTATGTTATACCTCTGTGTTATTGAAGTAAGGACTCGTGTTAAGTGATAACATTATGTTTAACAATATTGTTTTTCATGCCTTTTCATCTAATTATTCAAAGTCTATTTGGTTAAGACAGTTATACTCAATACACGCTTGTATTATTTATACATCCTGAAAATGTAGTTTTCTATTCTATGTTTCTTTAGTTTTTCTTAAACTCAAACTGGCATTCGACTTTTTAACATTAATATGTTAATTAGTGTATCTGCTTGAATGATGTAAAAATATCCCGCTTATTTAACAAGGTAGCCTCATTCATTTTTACTCTAAATATGAACACAATAAATTCCTACGGACATATATGTATCTTCTACCGTTCTGCTTTTAAAATCTGTGAAGATATACATGTATGTTCACGCGTAGGGGTTACAAAATGTTAAAGACATCACATTCGGTTCATTTGAATAATACTGTATTGTTCATTGACTACACGTTCGTAAAAGAAGATGTGTATTTAGATACATTAAAAAAGTACAATATCTTGTCTAAACCAAGCAAGTGGAATCCAGATGTTACTATTATTTTTTTATGTTTTTAAATTGCTCATTGATTTGTATGCTGTTGACTATTATGGCACACTTTTAGATGTGCTGCATATGCACCCACATGACCTATTCTTATCATTGAATGCATAATGAAGTGTGTTATATTTCACACTTTATGTTATTTGCACTATTTATTAAATTAATTTGTGTTGGAAAAATTGTACATTATCTATTATCGGGGTACAACGCCTTAATTAATTATAAAAACTTGGCAGAACGTGAATGAAGTATTTAAATGAGAAAGTAGTTTGTATTGCTAGACATAACTGTCAAGGAAATGCACACGTGTCGAGATCTCCGTCTTAAACGGGTCATTTCATAGTGACGTTAGGCCTCAATCATCACACACAAAGTTACCATGCGATGTACAATTATAATGTTATTGTATGTAACAAATATTTTGATTTTCTGGTGGTTTTATGTTTTGTTTCAATTCTCTTACTCTAGAAAAAAATCGAGATCGTGTGATAAAACTGCATGCATAGATACAGCAACATCTGATTAGGCATTGACTGTGGTCAACATTGTATTTTTTTAAATATTAAATTCCATTGAGAATATAGTGGGCTTGATTAATACAAATTCATACATAAATTTCATATACAGTATCCCGACTTGATGTAAAGGGCATATGGGGCATATCATGTTTATGTCACTGTTGCTAACATAGTACAAAGGTTTGTGCTCAAGTACCCATCATTGAATCGAATTATTTAAATGAAATACCTCATACATAGGCATACATTGAATTTGGTTCTTGTTTTGGTTGGTTTTGTGGGGTCAAGATCACCGTTATAAAATTACAACAAAAACACAAATATTTGCTGCTTAACTTGTGAGTGAACTAAGCTAATGCCGGCTTCGTAGGTATGTAGTCTTGAGTTAGAGAGCGGAAGCCAATAGGTAACCCCGCCCGGCAAAAAAAACTTATCAAATTATCGATTTTTCTTCCTCCAAACCTTCAAACAAGCTTGGTCATTATCATCTTCTGACAAATCTCTAGTTTTAATTTGATATGATATGTATTCAACATTTCGATAACACGCTTGTTTAATTTTTAACGAAGACAAATTATTGCATCTTAAAACTTTCAAGAACAGGAGACAATTCTCATATGTGCATATTGGCAAAGGAAAAGCTTCTTACGTCCAATTAACAGAAAACGTATTTGGAATTTATTGTGGGACAACTGTTGTCGTTCAAAAATTCTTGAATTGGTAACCGCGAGTTATCTTTCTTAAAATCACAAACTAGGGTTATCACACTGCCGTATATCATCAACTTTTGTCACCAAATGAACCCAATCTTTGATCGAAAAGGCAGATTTTGTTACGATTTCATGTGTACCGGTATTTTTAATTTTATGTAGCTCAGAACCTATACTTATGTATTTTGGACACTTTGATGCAAATAAAGTAAAATAGGAGCGTCTGGTACACAAATCCCGTGATAAACGACAGGGTAGTTTCAGCATAAATCTTTTAATGCAGAATATTGAAAAATAAAAATAAAAATAGCAACAATTTATTATTTAATATGATGCTTGAAACATTAAAAGCGGTTCTTGTTTTTAACAAAGAAGTTTGTATGTACAATAAGCATCTTTCAATATTTGTGTAAATGACAGGGTGAACTGAACATATTTTGATAAATGTCAAGGTTATATTTATCGTTTGTTTCATTAAAGTCAGTATATTTAAGAAAATTGTCGTTTATTTATCAATAATTGTTCTCCATCAAGCACATATTGATGGTTCTAGGGTAAATTGCAGACAGTGTAATATATATATATATATATATATATATATATATATATATATATATATATATATATATATATATATATATATATATATAGGATCTGGCACGAGTTGTCATATCATACCATATTTTATTAAACGAGTACAGGAATTAAAGGCGAGCTTACTAACGAATTTCCTGGACGAGTTTAATAAAATATGGTATGATATGACATCGAGTGTCAGATCTATTTTATCACATGCTTTTAAATGAGCAAATTAAATAAATATACACGCAAACAAAATGATAAATCCCGAATGTTGTTTTACATTTCGTGACGTCATTTGACGTTGCAACGTCATTTCAGCATAATAACAAAATGCGATTGGTCAATAAACGAAAACTAAGCCAATGAAAACGCTTAAAAATGCTGTCTTACACATGTGTAATAAAAAAAATATAATTTAATGGTTGTATTACATGGGAACATGGTATAGCATGTGATAAAAAGTTTTATTTTAAAAGGCAGAAAACTGTGAGACGAGATTGTGACAAAAAATACACATATGAAAGTCCAAGCGATCGACCAACCGACCGACCGATCGACTGACAGGTGATCCCAGTACATCACCAAACACACAACGTTTGTGGTTGTAAAGGGAAATGAATTAAACATCAGAAAGATGTCATTTGACTATGTGTTTGTCGAACAAATCTGTATCGAACGATGTTGCCACTATAACAAAGCACAAATACTTACACTGAAACCTTACAAATATATAAATGAACGTATAGACGAGTAAAAAACTTGAAAACAACATTATCGTGTACACCAAGGTCAAATTAAACGAATCACAAGTAAGTACACTTGTTAGTTACTGTTTCTATTTTATTCCAGGAAATTCTTATGTACACAGTGTAAAGTATGTGATCATACGTAAAACAAACAGAATTAAACCCAATTCAAATTGCACACATACAGTAACTGTAAGTATATCCTGTTCATAACTTGAGCCAATAACCGAACGAATTATCTGTTTCATTAGTCTCATTAGGTCTAATGCGGTACAACTTCCTGGACGTAAGTGGTCTTTACTAGATCCATGTGGACCAGTGGGAAGCCCGTTGTCAGGTCAACGAATGTAATGTTATTACGTGCTACATGTAGCTAAAACTCACAAAGTATATTGATACATCAAGATGACCTTAAAGACCCTGAGCCGTTAATCTCAGACCCATAGGAATTAAAGTGTTCTAAGCATGTCGTGTCCAAAAGGTTTCACAGAAGAATGATTGGGAAAATTGCCCCAACACATGACATATACGGTTATTACCAACTCGTCCTGCCGAGTCTTGGTCTGTCTTCCGACAGCCGGTCAGATTAAATACTAATCTCGTTTGTATGTAGTTACTGAAACTTTCGTTTTGCCATGTATTCCGATAGGAAAGCTGAATAAAACCAAAATAACTTAAGGCTCAAAATTGCAAACTTATAGAAACTTAACAAACTACACAAACTAGTCATTAATTTCAGGCTTCAAATGTGTAGAAACAAATTTTTTCCAAGGCTGCATCGTCGACTCTATATAAAGTTGACCACACGGCTATGCCAGTCAATCATTTGGTGCTACTCATGCATACGGGTGTGTCTAACAGTGCGGAAAGGTGATTTCGGAATAACGGAAGAAAACGATATTAGCTGAATAATTATGCGGCTTGATTTTGTTTATTGTATTACGTTGTTGTTTGTTTATGATTTATGTTTAATGCATGTATGCTAGATAACTTGATTAAAATTAAAACATCTTAATGTGTTTATTTTTTAATAGCGGAAAACATGAATTTTCTTAAATTCGAAACAAAAGTATTTTTAGAAAACATTGACGTACATCAGGTTTTTTTTGTATGCAAAAAAACACACACAAATGAATAAGGTCAAATAATGATTCACGTGCCCGTACAATTTTTACCGACAACTAGGTAACATTCTATTTCGATTAAGCGCTGTCGCCATGCGACAACTTCATGAAAAAAAATCGTATATAAATCATCAGTAACGCGCGTGTACATTACATCTTAAAATTCAGTATTATACAGCTTGTTTTTACTGCACCATAATCTTCCACATTACGAACCTCCCACACTTAAACGATTTGGTAGGCAAATCACAATAATTGAATGCCTCACAACTATAAAAACTCTGAACTGCCGTGTGATAAAATATGTTTAGGCTCTGTTGCTATGATTAAGTTTATTTGGGCCTTTAAAGATCGGGTCGATAACTGCCGGGCTGTTTTTTGGTATATGGCCGTTATGTTTTCGGGCCGTTTTAATCCGCATTACAATTAGAGAGAATGTTCTTCCATTGGTCCGTCACCCATTACCCAAGGGATTGTCTCAAAGAAAACACTGCAGCATAATCAGTATCTAACAATGTACAATAGTGTTCATAATGTTTCGTACATAATGCTTGTTTCAAGAATGTTGGGATATTCTTCTTTAAACATTAACATCTTTGATCAATACGCTCAGAAACGATAGATTTTACATGTAATAAAAATTGCAAAAAAATATTGTTTTGCGATATGAAAAGAAAATTAATTGTACATGTAATGAGCTAAATAACTTAAATGATGAACAATATATACTTTATGTTCAAATGAATAAGGTTAAAATAATATTTACATGTTGGAATATCTTTAAAGTTTTTCATTATTACTTTTTGTGGACTGAATGACAACACCGCGATGTAGTTTTTAAACTTTATAAATTATTGCATTGCGGTTTCGTGCGACGAACAACAAGATTAATGACTATAAGATTGTCATGCCATGATGTGCAGGGAAGGAAACTTCGCAATTTTAAACAATCCAAAGCTGCATTGTTTTTCTGTTTTCGAGTGACAGGCTGATTATGTAATTTACTGTTTCAGTATGTTTTGCATGTTTGCATACAAACATATGTAGTTAATACATGTCAGCGCTTGCATTATAAACTGAAAAATGAATTCAGAAAAGAAAACAACATCAAAAAATACGCACGTTAAACATTAACATTGTTAGTTTGATGTGTATTGTACTTGCAGACCTAAACTAACAGTGTTACCAACTAAAAACTTCCGCGCTTTAGACGACTACACATGTATAAATACGAGCCAAATACAATATTAAGAAATGAAGTATCACAACAATTCGATAGCAAATTACAAAAATAGTATATACAATTGTATAATGTATAAAAAAAATAGTTTTAGTACGTTCGTTAAATGCATTATACTCGTCTTAGAAAATATAGAATTGTACTGTTGAATTCAGATTTAATATTAAATTAAGATTGTGTTTAAGATGCAGGAACTTTATCATGATCCACAAGTCAGGGCGAGTTATTCATGTCTTGATGCCAAGCAATTATACTTTTCTGTATTTAAAAACTTACGTGTTATTCAATATTTATCATCATTTTTCCGATGTGCATTTCCTCGTTTTAAGATTTCTTTTATACAATCACGACAATTATCAAACACGTCATAAAAAACACACGAACACAAGTCATTTTAGTTATAGTTGTACACAGGAAGGACGATTATTTTGTAGCTTTTATGGAAAAATTAAAGGTGATTGTGTATTTGTATGAATTAAACAATTACACCATATGTAGACACTATTTTTAACGTGTGAAGTGGATTAGTTCATGTAAAAAGAGTTCGATATGAAAATATTGAATTGGGTAATAAAACATGTTTCTATTGTAAAAACATAGAGAAGTATGAGACACATGTACTTTTCATTGTCCTTTATATGTGAATATCAGGAAAAGTCTAATGGACATTTTAATTGAAACTTCAATTGTCACAACATGTCAGATACTGAAAAACTTAAATACATATTTAAAGATGAGAGGTTGATTTAAGTATCAGCCAAATCCTGCTTTAGTATTTTTTATATTCAAAATGAATTGTATATACTTAAGTTTTATGCTGTACATTAGTAAAATAGTAAAGCAAATGGTATTTTAATGTATGAATAATATTGACATGTGTAAATAATACCACATAGTCTTAGATACAATAACTTATTTTAATAAAAGTAAGTTTTAACCATGAGAACTTGATTTGATAGTCAATAATTGTTAAGGTTTATACGTATATAATTATATAGTCTCTTATAAATCATATAATGATTGGTCGCATACATGTTAATCTGCTTTTTATATGTATTTTATTTGTTTATGTATTGCGAATGAGACTTTAATAAAACATTAAATTGAATTGAATTGTAAAGTAAGACTTTACTGAACTAAACCGCTACCTCTCTAATATGTATGCGTTATCCTCGCACTAACAAAACATGTACATTACACCAGCATATTTTTTTCAAGAGTATAAATAGGTCAAGGTAATGTTCCAATGCCGTATTATACGAGGGAGTGAGTCTCTAATGTGCTACGAATGACGTTGAACACGGCATATCATGTTGACATTATGACACAATAGCTTTTATAATAATTTAGCAATGGACATATTTAAAGATATGTGGAAATTAAATGGTGGCGTTGCATGCATCTTTTGTGTTTAGAAGACATGTGTACGAACTATTTTTTCATAAAAGTAAATCACATCTAAAGCAATTGCATGGCTATCACTTAAAATTGACTTGTAACATCAAGGCATACACCTCTTGATTGGTATTTCATCAGATTCGAATTACATTTAGTGTATGCAATCGTTAAAACAGTTGTTCTAAATGCTCAACCGTTTTTTGCTTAATGTTGGTGTAATGTAAGTCTAGTGTAGAATAATATGAATTGAAATATAGTGTAGAAAGCTTTACTCAACACAATAATCATCCCCAATTAAAAAAAACTTCAAGAAAATTCAAAATAGCAAAACAATCAAGACACTCTAAAAGGAGAGAAATTCTGGTTTCTATCTACATCTTTACACCAGAACAAAACCTATAATCATATAATTTTAAAAGCTGGGATGACCGCCTTGGAAACGGTAATAAAGAAACGTAATTTGCAAAGAGTTTTTTTTTTATATATTATAAACTTATGTAGCAGTGATGCAGTTGATAAAATAAAAAGTTGTCGGATAATACAAAATTATATGTATGTTCAACATTAAATTGTTGTCGCATGAAATATTCTTAATAACAATAAGTAGAATTTTTAGAATTTATTTCATGTTTAAGCATGTTACAGGTGAACAATAAACTGTTAAAATGTACTGAATTTCATCACTGAGTTATTTGCCGGCGTGTCGACTATCAAAAAAAGAATCCATAACGTTTATAGTATTAGCTAGCATTATCAATAATATAAAATATTGGCTAAAGTATTATTTTAAAAAGAATACTAATTTATCGGGCAGACATTTAAAGTAGCATTTACCAATCATGGAGCTGTTCATCAGTTGCAGAAGCTAATTACTCTAACCATATCTGCTGCATTCGCCTTTGTGCTTCAGAGCTACGCCACTGAAACATAATCATATCGGATGTGTCAATCGTTACTGTTGCACACAGATTTACTTAATGCGGGACTTAATGACATATGCTTGATCAACGCCAAAACTCGCTCGACGATCGAGAAAATTGTTACTATAGAAATACCGAATTATACAATTTATTCCTTTACATTTTTAAATTTAATAATTGAATCGACAAACTTAAGTATATAAATACTTAGTACAGTAATGTATATATCAACCGTTATTCGCCTAATAATATTGTTTTTTATTTTCCTTAATATTTGGAATATCGATATTGTTTTCTCCAATGTGCATACTCACGCGCATCTTAGGCAATCAGAATTGCCGTACGTTTTGCCGTCCACTCCACATACTGGGTCCCATAAAAATATACATGCACAGCCAGGCGCTGCATCAAGACCTGCAGAAAGCGTAACATTGACCCTTATGTCATTACTGCACTGATGGGCATATTGCAATTGATTGTACTCACTTATATAACAGTATTTGATAAATGCATTAAGTTAGATTGAATGATTTGAAATAAGAACAGCAGTAGATATACTGATGTTCATGACAACTCTCGTAAGCAATATGCATGGAATTTCTTATGCATGAAGACATAATTTGTAAAATATACGGTGCTAAGAAATTCTGTTTAACTTTTTCTTAACTATACATAGTTATGCAATGTAAATCTGTATATTTGTAAATAATAGACCGTACAATAATAAGTATGATATGAATGGCATGCACTATGTAATTAGGTTAACAAATATGTATTGAGTAAAATAAAGTGATAACGTATTGTTACAATACATTTTTAAAATTCATTTATGCAGAATAGTAAAAAGCTCTTTAATTAAAACTTCAAAATAATTCACTTTGAGTGGCAATACAATTTATTGACATTAATATTTTCATTGGGATGTAAATAAATGAGACTGAAATATGCTATGAAATGGTTAACGACTTTTTACGGATCTGTCCCACTTTTATGAATAAATCATGTTATGTGTCTATAAAGAAGAAAGACCATGATGAAAACATTATTAGGAATCTTGCAAATGTACCAAACATTATATAGGCATATCGACTTCAACTTATTTATAAAAAAATAGATTAACTTTTCATATTTATTAAATGGTTACATAACAATTAGGTCTCTTCGTCCAAAGAACTCAGTTAAATATTTGTATCAACACAATTTTGTTTCGGTGACATTTCGAAAGCGCTGGAAAAAAGTAATAGTAGTAATAATATACGACATAATTATAACAGAACGATACCGTTGTAAAAGTCCCACTATCCAATAAAATATATTTGTGCAGTGTATATCTTTATCAGTGTATATCATTATACATCACGAGAATATTTATGCACATCCTTAAAGGGGGCATTTTAACAGATTTTGGTACGTATGAAGTTTGTCATTAAATGCTTTATGTTAATAAATGTAAGCATCTGATGTAAAAAGCTTCAGTACAAAACAATAATAAAATTAAAGAAAGAAAAAAAGTAGCCATCAACTGGGCTCGAACCACTGATCCCTGGAGTAAAAGTCTATCGCTTAGACCACTCGGCCATCCGTGCTAAAAACACAGAATGATGCATTTTAAACTTTATATAAGCAATCCTCGTAGTATCACAAAATATAACGAAAACAACAGAACTCTCCAAATTATTCAATCGTTTTGCGTGCAACGCTTTATCATTTTCAGTTTTTTTTTAAATCGACAAAAGATGCATATAATGGATATTTTAGAGGACGGTAAAATAATGTTAAGTATTACTATCTTTTCCCAAATATCATAACTGCAACGTACATTTGCGAATCTGAAACAATTCTTTTTTATTTTGCCAGTTAACTAAAACGTGAAAAGGCCACGTTAAGTAAAAGGTGGTTTTCATCGTGTGTTCATAAATGGAACAAGCAGAATGTACTTTTTCTTTCTTAATATTCAAATACGTGATTATCGAATGTGCGCGGTGCAGAATGATTTGAATACCTGCGTAGAAACACTGCAACATCAGGGATGTTAATTATCGTCTTGGATGTGGTCGAATAGAAAACCATATAGAAACGCCATGTGTACTGTTAAACAGGTAACATCATTTTGACAACAACTTTTAATTACACGATGTATGTTTTAATACTTACGAAACAATTACATCAAGCGTTTCTTTTAAACACTATTACAAAAGCCATATTATACACACAAAATTCAATTACATGTATACGCAAAATTACATTTTTACAAAATATAAGTATTACTATAACTCAAAATATCAGAAATCGAAAACGCTGCGTATTGCCAAATAAAAAACCATGAATCAACAATTATTTAAGAAATGGACATTGATTTTGTATAAATTTTGTGAACAAGATTAAATCCTCGTTATTCAGTGTGAGTGTTTTGTTTCTGCTGTATGCGCACATGTCTTATTATTTAGGCATTTACGGTTTAGCAACTTTAAGCCTTACTTAGTAAGCATGTGTTACATTTTCGCAAACTGTGATCAATAAAATTCGAAAATAACAGCGTACCTTATGTCGCTTTCAGATATGTGTATAGAAACAAGCATAGAATATAAGTTATAAACGTTTGATCGCCAGCGTCTCCTTTTTACGAGAACTATTTTCTGGCTCATTCGTAATAGTGTTAATGTCACAACCGAAAGTCTTAAAAGCTTATTTAAGTGAGTTTGATGGAGTTTGTTCACATGCACTTAACTTATAGCATACAACAGTCGGGATTTTTTTAAATTAATCTTCTGATTTCCTAGCCCGAGCTTTCACTGCGTCTATATTTTGATTCAGGATGTTGGGAGTGAATTGTAAAAGTACACCATGTTGTTTGTATTATAAATTGAAAACGTCAAACTTGCTTACGTATCATAAATCTTTCAAAATACGGACAGGATGTGATAACGTTAATATCGACCGCAATGATTTTGTAGAACGTACGTTCAAGTTTGATTTTACCGTTTTTATTTGAGTTCTCATTGAGATAAACCAAGGCTGATTAATATTCATGAGTCTACAAATATTTATTTTGATAACGCATTTAGGGAATTTTATGCCGTCTTTAACGCTTTGATGATAATATTTATTTGTGTTGATAACCATGATCTTATGTTACGGTTTTACTTAAACACGTCGATGTCAGTCGTGTGCAATCAAGTACCGCAGCATTCTTAAAACAAAAGATTTTGGTTTGTATTTAAATGCAGATAATATTACCTTGCGTATAACATTAAGAAACATTCTGTGCGAGGCGGATTCAGACACAAGTAACAGCGCACACGGGTGACATGCAATACATGGTGCAGGATCACGTGACTTTGGGGTGTTCACAATCAAACGTTAATGGATGTAAACACACCGGTAATTGGAGCTTTTTCATATAATTGTTAAAAACAATTGTTCTTAAGAATTTAAACTGGTGCATTAAAGACAGATTTGTATGCCTCTTATGGCAATGTGAAATACATTACTTTATTTAATAAGCCTGTGTTGTTTGCCAAAAGTTTGATGTGTGCAACATTCACGTACACGGTTATTCCGCACGCAACAAGAAATTTTGGCACCGATTTCAGACGTATTAAAAGATGTATTCTTAGATCTTAAGATGTTGGCACAAACTGCAAGAAAAACTGTCTTTTATGCACTAAAGATTTTTGAAAATGTATTAAAAAACTTCAGATATTCGCAAAAGTCCTTAACACTGTGAGTATATTCTGTTAAGTCCGTTTGTAAATCTCTGTGAACCTCGTTGATCCTCAACCTTGAATAATCCCGCTAGATCCGGCAGTATGCGTACAAATGTGGATTATGAAAGCCTACTACTGATTAAAAGAAGGATCTGATATTTCCTAATATATATATTCCGATAGATGAATGGATGGATGGATGGATGGATGGATAGATGGATGGATAGGTGGGTGGGTTTCAGGACGGTGGTTGGCTGAACGGATGGATGGATTTATGGATGGGTGGCCAGATGGATTTATAGAATTGATGGATCGATTGGTTTATGGATGGTTGGATGGATGGGTTGATGGATGGACGGACGGACGGACGGATTAACGGACGGATGGATGGGATGTTTGAAAGGATGGAGGGAGGGATTTCACCAAAGCCCCGCACTTGAGTAAAATATTAGAAACGTTTTTAAGTTAACATCCAACGGTATGTACCAAATTGTTGCAAGCACACGCCAACACATTTGCGCTTTTCATACTGCCGATAACAAATGATATTTCGTGTGGTTTTGAGGAATTCAGCCACCTAAAAAATACATATAGACCATGGTTTCATGCACAGCGAAGTTTTGCGGCTCGATGAAGGTAACACAACTTCGTCTTGCTATACAATACCGCCTCCAGTTAATAGCAAATGCAAAAAATTTGGTGTTTGGATGGACCATTTAAGGTATTTATGATTTAAGTATGTGTCTGCAAATGTAATAAATATGTTTGCTAAATATATTTGAAATTTGGGATGCTACTTTCTTACGATCATTAAAAAAAATCTATATTGCTATACGTGTATGTTGTAAGCGCTCCATCGAACAAACGACATCTACTTTCAATGTATACCTTCTTAGAGAAGACTGGCGAGATAAAGCAGCAATGTTTGCTCTGATGTCTCGATAGGAGAACCGATTACAATACGCTATTCCAAGCTGTCGACGATTCAGTGGGTAGAAACACGGTTGAGGTCTTTGTCGTTGACTTCAAGAAAGTATGAGTACGTAAAGTCAGTATGAGGTCTACCGCTTGAACGCTGGAGTATTACAACTGTTGATGCAAAGCAGCGAAAGTTTTGAGACAAGTACATGAACAGAGAAGAAGCTAACGCGGCAAACGCGGAAAATGCGGCGATTTATAAGGCGCCCTCATTTTATTTACGTTTTTTCGACATTCGGGCATGTGTCGGTCGCAGGTCGTTGGTATCCTTTTTGTTCCAGTTTTGAATCAGCAAAATTTATCTGGCGCCGCTTGAGTTTAATAACCAATAAAGTGCATATACAATCAGATGTTTGATTTTGTTATTATTTATCATAATCATATAATATGAAAGAAAGTAGTGATCACAATTTGACTGTCTGTACTACCGTTTTATCTTAGTTTGAAGCATTTTATACCCTTGCATGTTTCTAATATTATCAGCGCAGCAACGGTATGCTGTCACACCTTTTCGACCTCAATTGTTAACAAAGGGGTTATATTTCATTGCTATTTAACCGTTTATGTCGGTGATAAACACGATTAAGTAATAATGCATCATGTCGGTCGGATTGCATAACTGGTACTTAGAGAAATATTCTTATTACAACGTATGTTTTTGACGATATTGACACTTAACACTTTTAATGTTCTAAACTATTTTGTATCGCAATTTCAATTGAATTAATTATAAAACTTCCGTTTTAAAAACTTAAGGCGATAAGATCTCTTTAGTGCTAAAACAGCGTGCTTAAAATCCCAAAAATGTAATGCGGCACTATAACGGAATAATACTTTATTCTCTTAATAATAAATCGAATTGATTTTGCTTTTTTATGTTTCATGTTGTTGTTTGTTTACGAACTATGTCTTTTGTATGTTTGTTATGTAACTTGAACTATAAAAATAAAATAAGTTGTATTAGTAAACTTATTTAATGGGCAACAAATTGCATAATCCTAAATTAGAAACACAACCTTTTTGGTAAACGTCGACGTATATTTGTTTGTGTTTAAGTTAAAAATAATTAGTTGAAATAGTGCTACACGTGTTTATAGAATTTAACGATGATAGGGTAACTTTCTACGATAGTAAGCGCGATCGCAAAACTATCGTACATAAAGCATCAGCATCAGACCTAAAATTAAGTATTATACAGCTTATTTTTAATCTAAACGATAATCTTCCATGTTACGAGCAGCCCACCATGTACCGAGTTGGCAAGCCAATCACAGTCATTGAATGCACATTGAAACCACTCCCGTGTGATATAATATGTTTAAGCCCTCTTTCTTAAAAAATGTCTGAGTCTTGAACGATCGGCCTGGCAATTGTCAGGCCGTTTTGGTACATGGTCGGTATGATTTCGGGCCGTTTTGATCCGCATTTCAAATACAAACATGGCGTGAAATCAGTGACGCTCTAAATCATGTATCTGTGATCAATACGCTCATGAACGTTAGGTTTTACTTTCCATTAAAGAAATATTGTTTTGCGATATGATAATCAAATTAATTAAACATGTTATTAACTTAACAACCTATGCAGTTAAGTGTTTCTAGATGCGGTTCAAATAATGTCTATTTGCTTGCATTTCTTTAAATTACCGGCAGTGTACTATTCCTTTTTGCCGCACGAATAATAACACCGCGATGTAGTTTATAAACTGTAGATATAATTACGTTGCGGTTTTCTTGCGCCTAACAACAAGATCATGACACCACAATTGTCATGGCTATGGTGTACAGTGAGGGAAAATGCGCCTTTAAAACTGCTAAGCCGCGTTGTTCTTTTTCCGCATGTTAATCTATTCGCTGTTTCAGTATGTTGTACATGTTTGCATACACACGTATGACTACTGCAATGACGTATCACACGACAGATTGAGTCCCCATCGTGTTGTGAAATAGCGCTAATCTCTGCATAGCTGTTTGAAATTCTGACACAATAGCTTTAGACAGTAACGTTGAGATTAAACTATTTGGAGATTTGTTGGAATTAAATGAAAGCACTGAATGCATCTTTTGGCTTCATAATACATATGTATGAAATACTTATGTTTTCATAAAATGTATGAATCATCCTTAATTATCGATTTGAAATTACATTCATGTTATACATTCATTTAACATTTGCTCTTAATGTACACCAGTGTGATTCATTATTAACGGTGTACGTAAGTGTAGTGTAGAATTGTGTAAATTTAAATATAGTGCACAATGTTGTACTAAACACAATAGTCATCGATCATAAAAAACAAAACAATGTCAATGACATTCAATTAAGCAAACAATAACATTCCAGAAAATCTGTCAGGATAGAAATTCTGGTTCATATCTACTACTTTACATCAGAACGCCAACTATAAACATACAATACTAAAAAACTTAGACCACCGCATTGGAAAGGTCAAATAAGACATTAGGGACTACGTAATTTGGAAAGTGGTTGTGTATTATTTCTGTGGCATTGATGCAGTTGATAAAATAAAAAGTAGTAGGATAATAACATCTTATTTTTTCATCCAACGTATAATGGTTGTGGAAGAAACCTATTTAAATACAGTAAGTTACATTTTTTGAATTTATTAAATGCTTAAGCAAACAGATGAACAACAGAGTGTAAAACTGTTTTGAAATTCAACACAGAGTTATTTTCCGGGCTGTTGCCTATATGGAAATATAAAAATGGAAATTACTCGGGGTGTATGTAAAATACTCCACAGGCACGTGACCGCTCTAAGCCAATCGGATTAGGTCATTCTTGTAGGAGGTGAGATATTATTAGTTACACCGTTAGTAACTGACGGTGTATGGGATATACACCCTCAGTAACTTCATACCATACGAGAACGAGGCTCGAGTATGGTATTAAATTACTGAGGGTGTATATCCCATACGCCGTCAGTTACTAACGGTGAAACGATTATATCTCAACCGACTACTCGATTACTCGGGTAGTATGGAAATTACTCGGGGTGTATGGAAAATACTCCATGGGCACGAGACCGCTCTAAGCCAATCGGAATAGGTCATTCTTGTAGGAGGTGAGATATTTGTAGAGATTACCTCTATTTAGGAAACATCGGAGTTGAATATTTTTATCATCGTTTTGTTACAGAATAAACTGGTTATACAGGTTTTGAAGGTGATACATGTTAAATGGTGCGGAAATCAATATTTTTTCGTTCACATATTTGTAGGTTTGGTCATTCGACAGGCAAGCAGAGTAGAGCGAAAACGTAATTTAAATCGATTTATTTATTTATGCTGTTTGAATAAAGTTTAATATGATGTTTTATGTGTTTCAGTGAGTTTTATGTAAGCAGACGATTGACTTGAGATTGAAAGGGGCATTTGTTCCAGACATTAACGAGTATACGTGTTTTACTCTATTTTTCTCATTTCTAAAAGATTATGTTTTATAAAAGATTACTTAAATGTTTACAATATATGTTAACGATATAGTATTAGCTGATTATATGCAGATTTCTCTAATATTTGAGGTTCATGATGTAATGAAGGCACATGTACATCGGTCTTAAGCCACCGGTCCTCATACGTCCCACTGCCATTAAAATAAAAAATAAATAAAACTAAAAATGGCAGTAGGGTTGAGCGTCCCGATCGCGGTTAAACCAAATCGTTAATTACTATCGATTATTGTTTGGGGTGTACATGAAGTCATGTGCACTTATCTTGATTGGTGGTGGTGGATAAATCTCGCAAATATCGCAGCTGTTTTTAACAAACTAAGGTTCCACTTTGTGCAGTTTTTGCGATTGACGTAGTTGATGGGGATTGGGGGCGTCCTGTGAGCGCTTTGGACATCAGCGGGGGCGGGCGGGTTGTTCGGGCGATTGCGCGGATGGGCTTGTACCTTTGCATGTTGTAGTTAAATTGTGCACTTGTGTTATTTTGAGTTAAGGCTTACCGTCTGATGTGTATCAATAATATTGCACTATTGGCATGCCACAACTGTCCATGTTGGTTTACTAACACTTGTAACAACTTGTCCTACAGAATTGACGTTTACTGACGTCTCGACTCTTCAATTGAGCGGTGAAATTGAGATCGATATCTTGTGCGAACTGCAGACATACTGTCGTTCGTGGCATTCTTATTTGCATTTATGTGTAAAAAGCACTGTAAAATAAAATACCCTGCTTGTCATGACACCTAAACAAACGTGTTTGTTGTTATTCTAAATAGTTAGAAGACAAATTATTTATGTTTGACAGAAATGTAATGGAATATAAAACATAAAGATTGTTCGTAACAGAACGGACCGTCGGTTTTCAATTTACAATAATTAAAAAAACATCTTGTACCAACCAGTACCAACATCCTGAATCCAAATTTAAACATAGTAAAAAATATGGATAGTAAATCAAAAGATGTTCTGCTGACAAAGTCGCAAATTTGCAAAACACAATGAACTGCACTGCCAACTTCAACTATAATGTTGAGATCAATATTAACATACAAAAATCGAAGATTAATGATATAATGAAACAGAGACCATAAAACTGGTCATTAACGGGGACGGACATAATAGGAGTTTAACAGTACAAGTTTAACGGTACGACTTTGTCATTGAACGCGGTCATTAGTACATTTTTGGAGAGGGTATTCTTAACGACAAAACATTGTTGTTTGTTTTTAAATGCCGGTAATGTCACACCCGTATATAAATACATTTCGTGCCAAAGCTAATCAACTTTCAAGTTTTAACGCACACAGACGACATGCAATAATCCTTCTTGAACTTTTTGGCCGCGGTATGCATACTCTTTTTGCATTTGCAAGCCTACTTCTTATTTAAAGAGGGATGTGATGTATCCTAATATGTTTGCTGTCAATTGTTTGACACGACATTGCTGTTTTGTTCTTTTCTTAAATATTGCGTATGTGCAAAATGTTTTGCGTACATACTAAGTTGCGAATATGCAAGACGCAAGCAAGTTAACAAGTTCATTACATGTTTTAATCCTTAAGTTTAATCACAAGGCTGCAGTATAAACAAACAAATAAGGTCTCTAGGAGAACAGGGTTTATCACATGTGCGTAAAACATCGTCCCAGATTAGCCTGCACTGTCCGCACAGTCTATGCTTATTCGATCATTGCCGTTAACACTCGATTTGCGTTTAGAAGAGATTTCCGTTTTACCTCACGTTTTTTTAGGAGAGATCACAAACACGTGTGTTTCTATTTTATTTATTCCACTTGTTACACCTCATTTATAACAATTATTGCATATATAATTTACTTATGTATAAATTAATACCAAACAAACTAGTTTTTATCGAGATATATGTCCATGAGAGCGATCATTGTAAATAAATTGTAAACAAATAAGTAAGGAAAACATATTTAATTTTGGCATGTCCTAGAATCTTTAATTGTTCGCTACATTTTCTTAAACTTCATTTTGGATGCCAAATACCACAGCAATAAAAAATACGCAAAGAAAGAACAGAACATCGAAATATCGTATTTCAATTGTGAAACATAAATTTCAAACGTCAGAACTGTGTACACAAAAGCAACCTATTCATGGTTCTTATACCCGGAGCCTCCTCTGTATATCCTCTTTTAAAATATGATTTTATAATTGAACTCCTTTAGAACATATGCTTGCATGCTTGGTACATCAGAAACGAACACTGACCTTAAACAATGAAGAGGGACTTTTATTGTGCATTTCTTTAAAAGCCATGTATAATTATACGCATGGTCATTTGAATGCAGCCCATAATTGCAGAGTTAAAATTCATATAAGAAACTAACTATGCAAAAATAAATATAAGTAAAGGCAATACTTTCACAAATATTGATATATTGGTTCTTGCACTGCCCTTTAATGTCCTCTATCATGTACACAGTTTCAATGTACGTCTATCCTACCATTACTACTACTAATACTACTACTGCTACTGCTTCTGCTGCTGCTGTTGCTTCTACTACTAATACTTCTACTACTACTACTACTACTACTACTACTACTACTACTACTACTACTACTACTACTACTACTACTACTACTACTACTACTACTACTACTACTACTACTACTACTACTACGACGACTTCTACGACTACTACTACTACTTCTACTACTACTACTACGGCTACTACTACTACAACTACCACTACTACTACTACTACTACGGCTACTACTACTACTACTACTACTACTACTAGGACTACTACTACTACTACTACTACTACTACTACTACTATACTACTACTACTACTACTACTACTACTACTACTACGACTACTACTACTACTACTACTACTACTACTACTACTACTACTTACTACTACTACGACTACTACTACTACTACTACTACTACTACTACTACTACTACTACTACTACTACTATATTACTACTAGTATAGATGCATGCTACACAATTATGAAGGAATCATTATTTCTTAAATATTTCACTCCAAGAAAAAATAAATGGGCATAACATATATCACGGGGCTTTGGGTCGGCGGGGTTGATGGTGTAGAGCAAACTTTTTGAAATAGTTACCAGTGTATCACCCACCTCCGGAAATGTGGTAACACATCATACATACTAGTTATACTGCTAAGCAAACACCTTTTATGTTTGTGGAGAATTTTACCAAATCGGCAATTGTGATTCACCTATTGTCTCTGGAATCCTCCGCAATCGAGATTCATGCAATAATCGTCTTCCAACCTCCGCGCAGAGATTTGACTGGTTCCGAGCATAGCTATATAAAATATTTGCCCGTTATAGTAAACCACGTGATAAATGCCAAACCACGTGGTATAATAATTTTCCCGTTGTTATATTTACTTGTTTAATTAAGGTATATTTTATATTATGAGCCCTTACGCATATACGCTTTTTTGTTTCAAATATACAAGAAAACAAAACAACTTTTCATAACATAATACTTAAACAAAACGAAAACAAAATTCTTCAAGATCTCGATGGCCGTGGTTATCGCTAGTAGCCGTGGGTAGATAAAAGCTGCGTTGAGTTTGATCGTCTGCTAATCCGGAGCAACCTCCGCGCCAATCTCCACACAGAGTTGTCGTTCCATGCTCTCACATACAATCTCTGCCATCAGAAGAAAATCCTACTACATTTGTTAGATATATTTTGTTAGTATTAGTTTATGAAAAGTAGTATCATCTTTTATTTTTTAATACAGTGTACTAGTTTAGGTTCATAACACAAAAACTATTATCTTAATTGAAAAAAAGTAAAAATAACAACGGTACAATTATTGTACCATGTGTCTAGGCTATCATCACGTGGTTGGTTATGAAGACATGGATTTTGCCAAGCTACGCTGGTTGTTTCTCCAGTCAAATCGGTTTCCTCCGCGCAGAGATTTGACTGGAACCAGCATAGCTGGAACAAATCTCTGCCGTTTGAAACCAACCACTAAATGTTAGCCGAGTTACGTGGTACAATACTTTTCCCGTTGTTATTGTTACTTATTTATTTGGGTAATTTTTTTAATGTAATGCTGCACTATAAGGTAGGATACGTTATTAGTTAAATAATAATCGACGTGATTTTGCTTTTTAAATGTTGTCAGGCCTTTTTGGTATGATTTCGGACCGTTTTGATCCGCATTCATATGAACTTGTGTTCTGCAATTTATCCGGCACAATGTATTCGCTCCTTGGTTTCAAACAAAACACTGCAGCATGACCAGAACCAAATATGAACAATAATATTTGTAATGTTTCGTGCATGATGCATGTTGCCGTGAACTAAGGAATGTGTCTACTTAAATACAAACATGGCGTAAAATCAGTGAAGTTCTAAATAATGTATCTTTGATCATTCGCCTCATTAACGTAGGTATTACTTTCCAGAATATAAATATTGTATTTGCGATATGAAAACCAAAATAATTAAACATGTAAATAACTTAACAACTTTGGCGTTTAATGTATTTCTAGCTGCGTTTTAAATTCAAAGAGTACTTGCTTGCATATATTTTTAAATTACCGGTAGTGTATTTTTTCCGTTTTGTCGTCACGAATCATTAAACCGCCCAGTACTTTATAAACTTTATATATAATTTTGTTGCGATTTTCGTGAGCCTAACAACACTATGATGACAACACGATTGTCATGGCTATGATATGCAGTGAAAGAAAATACGCCTTTTAAAACAATGCTAAGCAGCGTTGTTGTTTTTTCGTATGACAATCATGTTAATCTATTTCGCTGTTTCAGTATGCTTTAGCATTTTTGCATGCACACTTAGGTTATTGAAGCATGTGAATAAAGGTTGACAAATAACCGACAGTCACAAATTACGCCAAGTTGTGCATGAGTATTGTAAGTATTTTAGTTTGTTGTTTATTGCATGTGCATGTCTAAGCTGCCAGTGAACATAGCTTAACAATTCTGCTCTTTAGTTTATAGACGATAGGACAAAACGCCAAATACTAATGTTCAGATAATACGATCTATAGAAATGAAATATAACAACAGTGCGATTGAAAATTAAACACATAACAAAACAATCAATAATCTATGTAAATTCAGTCTTATTAACTCGTTTATGGCATGTTATACTCTCTGTGAGAATATAGAAAAGTACTGTCGAATACGATAAATGTTTAATACAGATTGCGTTTAATACGCAAGGACTATAATACGAACAAGGAGTCATGGTAAGTGATTCGTGTTTTCATGCCAACATGCATATCAAAAATAAGTCTGTGTTTTACACGAGTTATTCAATAAATATCATTATATTTCCAATGTGTCTGCCTTCCCGTTTTTTAAAAACACACAAAGAAATATCAGACCGACACGATCATTATGGAAACAAGTCATGAACATAAAATCAAAATCACGTTCTTCTTACGCGCATGAGAGTAGTTTACAGGAGTAGTTTACAGGGCGGATTATATTTTGGTGTTTATAAGGCAACAATTCAGAGAAATGGATTTGTTTACATTTAACAACGTTACCATCTGTGAACACTATTTGGAACGTGGGAAATAGATTATTTTATGTATAAGAAATTAGGCTGAATCAAACATCTGCCTGTCTAATATTTGAGTGTTACATATGAATAACAGGCCATTTTATTAGAATATATTTCAAATGCTTAAACGATATATTCGGAACATAACGCTAGACTATTGTTTCATTAGTAACGGTATTTACAGATCGAATGACTTGAGAGATTAAGAGATTGAGTCCCCAGCATGTTGCGAAATAGCGCTTATCTATGCATAGCTGATTGAAATTCTGACACAATAGCTTTAGACAGTAACGTTGAGATTGAATTATTTGGAGATTTGTTGGAATTAAATGAAGGCGCTGAATGCATCTTTTTGCTTTATAATAAATATGAATGAAAAACTTATTTTTCATAAAATATATGAATCACAACTAATGAATCATGTGACTTGACCCATCAAGACATTCTCTTTATTGGTAATACATCATTAACTATCGATTTGAAATTACATTCATTTAACATTTGCGCTAAATGTACACCGATCTTATTCATTATTGATGAAGTAGGTAAGTATAGTGTAGAATAATGTAAACTGAAATATAGTGCACAATGTTGTACTCAACACAATAGTCATCGATAATAAAAAAAGCAATGTCAATGACATTCAATTAAGCAACAATAACATTCCAGAAAATCTATCGAGATAGAAATTCTGGTTCATATCTACTACTTTACATCAGAACACCAACTATAAACATGCAATGCTAAAAAACTAAGACCACCGCCTTGGAAAGGTCAAATAAGACATAAGAACTTCATAATTTGGGAAAGTGGTAGTGTATTATTTCTGTGGCATTGATGCAGTTGATAAAGTAAAAAGTAGTCGGATAATAACATCTTATATTTTTCATTCAACGTAGAATGGTTGTGGAAGAAACATATTTAAAAACAGTATGTTACATTTTTTGAATTTATTAAACGCTTAAGCAAACAGATGAACAACAGAGTGTAAAACTGTTATTAAATTCAGCACAGAGTTATTTTTCCGGGCTGTTGTCCATCTGGAAATATAAAAATATAACTATTAATTATCAAGTACCAAGATGTTAAATGTAATCTAAAGTATTATTTGAAAGAAATACTGGAATCATTGGACTGACATGAAA